>NW_006408558.1:16517976-16522186 GCF_000296735.1 Chrysochloris asiatica
TTCTGCTACTCTCTTCTCCTGACTGGTGCATTTAATCCACTTACATTCAGTGTAATTAATTATCCATAGACATGAGTTGATGGCTCTCATTTTGCTGTGTGTTTTTTGTGATGCTGGTACTTGTTTCACATAAATTTCTGGCTGAGTTCATTTTGTTTGTGGATATTCTTTCCAGTTTCTTCATTGTTGCTGGTTAATGGTTACTAAATTTTTCTGATTTTCTTCTTTCTTATTTTAATGGGGCAGTATTCATTTTCTTTGAGATTACTGTAATTTATTACTTTTTCCCATTTGAAGTAATCTGTTTTATCTCAGAATCTATTTGATTTCCTCACCATTTGGAAGTTCTGTATCTACACTAGTTGGCTTCATTATACACTGATATCTCGGGTTCCCTGTTTTCAGTCTTTTATGTTTGTTTTACTTTGGATACGTCTGTTTCTGGATTGAGTTCTGGGTAATGTTGTGTATGTTAACCTCAAGTTGTCTACTGTTGTCGGTTCTCAATCCAAAGAACCTTTAGTATGTTTTATAAAGTTAGTCTGCTTTCTACAAATTCTTTTAATTTCTGTTTGTCTGAAAATGTCCTAATTTCACCATCATATTGTATAAGTCATCCCATTACCTTCTTACCTGCGTGGTTTCTGCTGAGAAATCAGAACTTAATAAAAACTCTTATTGGTTGACCTATGTAGGTCACTTTTCATTTTTCCAGAGCTGGTTTCAGTATTTTTTTCCTTGTCTTTGGTTTCAGAAAGTTTGATTATGATATGTTTTGGTGGTTTTCTTATGGGGTCTCCCCTGTTTGGGGTTTGCTCAGCTTCTTGAATGCTTATTGTCTCATATTTTATGATGATGTTGTTGTTAGGTGCCATCGAGTCAGTACCAACCCATAGCGACCCTATGCACAGCAGAACGAAACACTGCCCGATCCTGGGCCAACCTCACGACTATTGCCACACTTGAATCCACTGATGCTGCCATTTGGCCAATCCATCTCGTTGGGGGTCTTCCTCTTTTTTTCTGACCCTCCTCCTTACCAAACATGATGTTAGGAAAGTTTTTGTCTTTTGTTGTGAATTGAGTGAAGGTTTACAGAAAAGATCATCAGTTTTACATTCCACAAAGTATACACCTTGTTTCATCTCAGTGATTGCGACCCCTCCCTGGAGCCAGTTGTCCTACTTCCTCCCCGCGGGACCCAGCTCCACTCCACCTGACTTCGCAGCCCTTCTCAACTTGGTCCTCAGGTAAATGATGCTCTTTGGCTTTTGAATGACTGGCCATTCCATGGTGCGCACACCTTACTAGTGTCGTTACCCCTAATACACCTTGGCTGAAGATTGGGCCATGAGAGTGAGTTCCTCTGCAGATCTGAAGGGTGGTCAAGGGCCCTAGTCTCAGGATCTTCCAGTCTCTTTCTGACCAGTAAGTCTGGTCTCTCTCTTGTTTTTAAAATCATTTTCAGTGTTGTTCCATATTCTCTCCCACTCTATCCCGAACCTTCTAACAGGATCCCTTTCAGAGCAGTTGGTAGTGGGAGCTGGGCGCCGTCTAGTTCTCCTGGTCTCCGGCTCACACGCTTCGGTGGTCCGCTGGGCTAGTTGATTCCCGGCATGTCCACTGCTCACCCCTCCTCCTCCTTCCACACACAGACCAATAGCTGCACCTCAGAGGGCCGCCCAGCAATGGGGAAGACTTTATTCAGCCACTCTGCCAACACGCCTCTGTGCTTTGTATTGTCTCTTCCGGCTCTGGAACTACAATCAGCCGGACGGAAGTGATTCCTCTTCATGGTGTCCCACGTAACTCTCCGGCTTTCTTACTTTATCATTCTTTGCTCTGACTGTGTTTCTAGCTTACTAGTATGGAAAGATTTCTCTTCAGGCTCACTAATTCAGGTTTCTTCGAATCTGCTCTTGTGCCCTTTAAATATATTGTCCAGTTCCGACCGCTGAGTATGAACCTTCTGAATTTCTAGTTGTAGGTTTTGGACTGTTTCCCAATTTGCATTTATTGCTTCTGTGCCTGTAGTGTCTTTGTAAATTCTCCTGATGTTTTTCCTGTGGTCTCCTTGCTTTCCTCGAGCTTTCTGTCAATCCACTGAAGGTACCCTAACAGCATCCTTTTGAATTCCTTCTAAGGGAGCTCCATTATCTTTTCTTCTTGAGGATTGCTTTGTTTGTGTGTTTTTCCTCTCTGAATCTTGGTCCTTTGTCTGAGCCTCCCTCTCCTTTCTTCATGTGAGCTCCGGTCATGTGTTGTCTTTGAGACTTCGTGGTCTCGTTGTGTTTGTGTTTATTAATGATTGTGTGTTAGTGTGTTGTCAGGCTGTCACCAGCTGCCTCCTGGTGAGTGATGAGAGAATAGAAACATGTGCTGGTTTTCCTTTGGCATTCTTGCAGCCCAGTTTCGGGTGGGTTTGACTGATGTTGGCTGCTGTCTGCCGTAGGTCAGGTGGTGTGGAAGCTGGTACTAGCTCTTGTGACGCTGCAGAGGACACAGTTGCTGTCTCCTGTCATGTGCAGCAAGAAGAGAAACAGCAAGAAAAATGATAATAACTTTAAAGGGGGGGCAGGAAAAGAGAGCTAATAAGAAAAAAGGAAGAGAAAACACAAAAAAAGGGCAATGAAAAGACACTTGTGGTGGTGATGTGCCGTGGAGTCGGTTCCGACTCAGTGACTCACCACAGGGTTTCCGAGGCTGTCCATCCTTACGGGAGCAAAAAGCCTCATCTTTCTCCCACAGAACAGCTGGTAGTTTTGAACTGCTGACCCTGAGGTTCACAGCCCAATTCGTAACCACTACGCTACCAGAGCTCCTTAAAAAGAGACTGTTGTTGTTGTTGTTAAATGCCATCGAGTCGATTCCGACCCATAGCGACCCTGTATAAGGTTTCCAAAAGAGCAGCTGGTGAGCTTGAACCACCAACCTTGAAGTTCAAAAGACCATACAAGAATTGATGCTTTTGAGTTGTGTTGGAGGAGAATATTGAAGGTGCCATGGACTGCCAAAAAGACCAATAGATCCATTTTGGAAGAAGTGTAGCCAGAGTGCTCCTTGGAGGTCAAGATGGCCAAACTTCATCTCTCATACTTTGGACATATTGTCAGGGGGACCAATCACTGGAGAAGGGATAACATGTTTGGTAAGGTGGAGGGTCAGAGAAAAAGAGGAAGACCCCCAATGAGATGGATTGGCCAAGTGGCAACATCAATGGACTCAAGCGTGGCAACAGTAATGAGGTTGGCCCAGGATCAGGCAGTGTTTCGTTCTGCTGTGCATGGGGTCGTTATGGGTCAGTACTGACTCGATGGCACCTAACAACACAACAGCCCAGTCATTGGACATGTTATCAGGAAGAACCAGTCCCTGGAAACCAATTCATCTTGTAATAACTCTCACTCCTTTTTGCTGACCCTTCACTTTACCAAACCCACTGACCACAAGATGGACTGGCACGATGGCAGCAGCAATGGACTCAAACATAGCAACACCTGTGAGGCTGGTGCAGGACCCGGCAAGATTCCGTTCTGTTGAACAAGGGTCACTGAGTAAGAACTGACTGGACAGTCCCTAACAACGCTAACAACAAACAGTCATTTGGTGAGAATCCTGGTGTGGTGCTCTAGGATAAGCACTGGACTGCAAAGTCAGTTTGGACTCCAGAGAAATCCTGTAGAGTATCGCTGAGTCAGGCCAACACAACAGCACTCAACAAGAACACAAAACTGTGGCGTCATATAAAGGTGACCATGGCACTCCCCACAGCGTGCCTTCACACAATACACACGTCCGGACAAGAACGAGCTCTCCAATGCATCTTGCATATTAGCCTAGGTGGCAGGCTGCTGCTCAGCCTGGTGGCTGGTGGTTGCCTCAGGAGCTTTCTCTGTCCCCGTTGTCACAGACTTACACCCTGGGGCACCACCCAGACTCCCTACTGTGCCTCCAAGGGGCCCTAAGCATCTGGCCATCCCACCTCCCAGCCAGCACCCACCTTGAGCCTGTCTGCCCAGCTCCTCCCACCCTAGCCTGACCCTCAGTGACACTAAGCAGACTATTGCTCCCCAGGACCTGCCATTGAGCCCCCAAGGGCAGGGCGCCCCAGAGGGTGTGTTGCGGACCATGTAAGACTGGTCAGAGGTTCGAGGCCCTATAGGCCCGAGTGTAACAAATGAGGCCACTGGCAGTTAATGGCAAATTGCTT
>NW_006408558.1:16522901-16526649 GCF_000296735.1 Chrysochloris asiatica
GTGAACAACACAACTATGTCGAGGTCAGACCCCGACAAGGGTGCAGGGGACAGACAGTCTTATAAAGTCCACCTCTTCCTCCAGCAAGTCACAGAGTCCCTGTGGACACCTGCAAATGGACGTGGTACCAGAACCTTCCACAGAGGGCAAAGGTCTAAAGCGCTCCCACCAGGTGCCTGGAGTAGAGATTACCGTTCTATCCTGGGGTCCTTCCAAAGCGGAGCTCCCACATCAGCGCTGGGCAATCCCAGCCAAAGATGCCATTTTACTGGCCCACTTGTCCACCCCTCAGTGCCCAGTCCTCTGAGCTGAACACACCCTCTCCCAAGTCTTGTGTCATGTCCACCACTGCTTCCCCTGGAATCCCAGACACTGTCCCTCCCTGGGGCTCAGCTAGCTCAGGCTTGCTCCTCACCCTGATTTTCCCATTTTTAATGTGATTTGGGCAGAAGTTTACAGATGTGTTTTCCAACCAACAATTCATACGCACTTTGTTTTGTAACATTGGCTGCTGTCCCCACCATAAACCAGCCCTCTCCCCACTTCCTCTGTGTGTTTACCATTTCCATTCCTCCTCCGTTGTGCCGCATCTGAGCTTTCTCCTGGAGCAAAGACCGCCCTTGAGATCTTTTAGGGCTGATGGTCGTAGGGAGTGTGTAGCTCCCTGGTGTTCTTATTCGTTCACCTTACAGTACTGTCTATCATATGATTGCCCCTCAGTGTAAAGAAGATAGAAACCCCTTATCACTGGACCAAGAAATCACATCATGATAAATGGAGAAGACTGAAGTTGTCAAAGACTTCATTTTACTTGGATCCAGGATCTACATGCAGGGAAGCAGCAGTCAAACTATGTATTGCATTAGGCAAATCTGCCGCACAAGACCTCTTTAAAGTGGTGAAGAGCAAAGATGTCAGTGTGAGGAATAAAGTATGCCTGACCTGAACCATGGTATTTTCAATAGCTTCATATGTATGTGAAAGTTGGACAATGAATAAAGGAAGACCATAGAAGAATTGATGCATTTGAGTTATGGTGTTGGAGAAGAATATTAAAGGTACCCTGGACTACTAGAAGAAGAAACAAATCGGTGTTGGAAGAAGTACAACCAGAATGTTCCTTAGAAGCCAAGATGACCAGACTTCGTCTCTCAAACATTGGACATATTATCACGAGGGAACAGGAGAAGAATATCGTGCTTGGTAAAGTGGAGGTTGTACAAAAAAGAGGAAGATCCCCCAACAAGACAGAGTGGCACAGTGGCATCTGCAACGGGCTCAAGCATAGCAGCAATTGTGGGGATGGCACAGAACCAGGTGGTATTTCATTCTGTTGTACGTAGGGTCACTATGGGTCAGAACCGACTCGACGGCACCTGACAACAAAAAGTGTTTGGCTGAAAGATGAGCCAGAGTGGAGAGTTCAGTTCCAGATTTGAGGAGTATCTGAGGGCCATAGTGGAGAACTGGTGTGGCGCTGTGGGATAAGCACTGGGCCACAAGGTCGGCAGCTCAAACTCATCAGCCACTCCTCAGAAACCCTATTCAGGGTCGTTATGAATCAGAACCAGCTTCCCAACACTTCACGACGACACTAATGGCCTGAGTGTCAGGGGTTCCACCAGGCTCTATCCGACAAGGCTGATGTGGGGTTTGTTTCATTGCGCATTTTCCCACCACCTTATTCTAGACGTTTAAGAGGACCTTTCAGAGCCATCGGCAGGGATAGCCAGGCACCTGCTAGCTCTTCTGGTCACAGGATCCTGGAGATCACATGGTCTATTAGACCTTTGATCTAATGGTTTCCTTGAAACTTTGATTTTCTTCACTCCTCTGCTCCTTAACGCTGACTTTTGTTTTATTGTGGCAAAATAAACAAGGCTAAGTCTGAAAACATTGCTATTGGGCCTCCAGTTCATACACACACGGGTTAATTCCAAACAAAACGTGTTTAACCATGTCCCTGCTGCCTGTTGACGGCTGCAGACAGGTTCTTTCAGTCGTACATGTGTGGGAACTTGAATGGACTTGACACGGCTTTTCTATCCAATGTCTCCTTAATTCCCACCAAGTGTTGGGTTGTTGTTGTTGTTTAGTGCCGTCGAGTCGATTCTGACCCATAACGACCCTGTATAGGGTTTCCAAGGAGCAGCTACGGAGCTTGAACTGCTGACCTTGCCATTCAAACGGCTTTGCAGTCTGATGCATTCACCCACAGCGCCACACCAGGACTGCTAATAACGTGTACAGGACTCTGAAGCTGGGATTGGTTAGTGTTGCCATCCTGCTAGGTTTGAAAGGAGCCCCCTCAGAAGCAGAGACAGATGACCCCAGGACCACCAAGAAGGTAGAGCGTGAGTGGAGCATGAGATCCCACCCTCCTAGAAAAGCTGCCCGCAGCATCGGGAGGTAAGGACAGGGCGGTGGTGTGGAGAGACAGAGCAGCTGCGGGCTCCAGGCCCATGGGCTGAATAGAGTTGAGAGCCTACCAGCAGGACACCGACTTACAGAATGTGCCCTTTGGGCATTCACAGCCTGGCTAAGGGAGCTTTGTATCACTTGCCTGAGCAGGACAAAGGCCAAGGGGCCAAAGGGCTGAGAGACCACAGACAATGTGGCAGGTTCCTGACTGCAGAACTGTTGCATCCTGAGTTGGTTTTGATCCTGAATTGTACCCTGTTCACTTCCTTAATAAACCCCACAATCATGAATATTGTTATGTGTTCTGTGTGGCCACTACCATGGATTGTTGAGCCCAGGTGTGAAGCAGAGAGGGCTGTGGGAAGGACGGTTGGTATCAGAGCGCGGTAAAGAACACTGTAGGGGGGAAGCATGTCTGACCTCCGCTTCATAGGAATGGCCTTGGATTGATTTTGAGGTCGATTCTCTTTCCCCTTTGTGAAGCCAGGGGAAGTCAGACCTGGTTTTTGCAACCTGTCTTAGTCTCATTAGGGTGCCTTCAAAAAGAAGCTCCTATTGAAATACTGATTTCCAAAGGCATCGATCAATCTGCTGGACCAGTTAAATTCAAGACAGACCGGTCAGCTCAGAAGGTTACGACGACAATTGTTTTTTGGGATTCCAAAGGGGTTGTCTTCATGGATTTTTCTGGAAGGGCACAAACATCACAGACTTATTAGAAAGAGGTTTTCAGAACACTGAAAACGGCATTTGTTTGAAAAAGATAAGGGAAATTGCATCAAAAATTGTTTTTCCCATCATAACAATACACCTGCTCATTCTTCCAGAATAACAAGGGCTGGCCTACAAGAATTTTATTGAGAAACCTTACCCCATCCACACTACAGCCCTGATCTTTACCCTTCCAAGCTTCTTTTGTTCCCATAACTTAAAGAACATTAAAAAGGAATATGATTGAAGTCCCTTGAGGATGCAAAAACTGCAATTTTGATGTGGTATATAAATCACAGAGTGCAGAATTCCTCAGGGTTAGCGAAATGGAACCACCTTCAGAAGTATATAGAACTAGCTAAAGGATAGGTACATCAAGGAGCTCTGATAGCGTAGTGGTTACAAATCGGGCTGCTTACCTCAAGGTCAGCAGTTCGAAACTACCAGCCGTTCCACGAGAGAAAGATGAGACTTTCTGCTCCTGTAAGGATTTAGAACCTCAGAAACACTATGAGTCAGAACTGACTTAATGACACCTTACAACAACAACAAGAGAGGATACATCAATAAACAATAGCTTCGCATTTTGGTATTTTTGTCTAAAAAGCAAAATGTG
>NW_006408558.1:16527591-16529206 GCF_000296735.1 Chrysochloris asiatica
GTTGTTAAGTGCCGTCGAGTCGGTTCCGACCCATAGCGACCCTGTACAGGGTTTCCGAGGGTGTAAATCCTTACGGGAGTAGAAAGCCTTATCTTTCTCCCGCGGAGCGGCTGGTAGATTCGAACCGCTGACCTTTAGGTTCGCAGCCCGATTCGTAACCACTACGGAGTGGTGGTTGGTGGTTATGTGCCATGGAGTCGGTTCTGACTCATAGTGACCCTGTCCAGGGTTTCCGAGACTATAAATCTTTATGGGAGCAGAAAGCCTCATCTTTCTCCCGCAAAACAGCTGGTAGTTTTGAACTGCTGACCTTCAGGTTCACAACCTGATTCGTAACCACTACGCTACCAGAGCTCCTTTAGTAAAGTGGAGGGTCAGCAAAAAAGAGGGAGCCCCCTCCCCACAACAGGATGGATTGGTGCAGTGACGGCAGCAGTGGACACAGCGGAACAGCAGTTGTGAGGTTGGTGCAGGACCGGACCGTGTTTCATTCTGTTGTGTGTAGGGTCGCTGTGAGTTTGAACCAACTAGAGGACCCCTAACAACCGCCACCATGACTCAGTCTCTTTGTGCGTTAGTTGTGTAAAACACCACGGTGCCTGTGAACGTAGATAAGTTTATGCACGTAACACTTGCTCAGTGCCTAGCACACATGCTCAACAACAGTCAGCTCTGACCCGTGTCGGAACAGACTCGACAGCACTTAACAACAAGCCACGTGTCAGCCCCTCCAACACACATGGACCTTCTTACATGGACCCTGGACACCGGGTATCCCCCTGCCATATGTGTCCTTGGTCCTGCTGCCCAGGTCAGGGGCTACTGCTTCCTCCCAGTCTCACCAGCACCTCTATGGTATGCCACCCCCACACAATGTCATCTCACTGGACAGTGAACACTCTGTCCCTGGGAGACCAGAGATGACCTGAACGGAGTGGGATGTCCACCCTCTGATCTTAGGGCCCTGGCTGGAGGACGAGGCCGTACACTGTGTCCTGCCACAGCGGTGTCATCCTGGACCTGGTGCCCAAGGGGGACATCTGTATCTCCCAGTGATCATCCACAGGGAGGAAAAAAGCAACCAGATGGCACCTCCCGGGCATATAGGCCACCTGCGTTCCCTTTGATGTTTTTATTTTTAGAGTATTAGTATGTTATTAGTGCACAGATGTGTTCGCTACAATAACTTGAGTGGCTTTCTGTGTAAGGCTGGCTGGTCTTCTGTAAGAGCAAACGTAATCTCCTCTGCAGGTGACTGTCTCACTGATTTACTGTCTATTTATATGGGAGCCCTGGTGTCATGGTGGGTTAGATGCTGGCCTGCTCAGCGCAAGGTCGTCAGTTCAAACCCACCAGCTGCTCCTCAAGAGACAGATGGCAAACTCAGAAACTTTACAGGGAGCTTCTACTCTGTCCTATAGGGTGGGAATCAAGTCGACAACAGTGAATCTGGGTTATTTATTTATATGGTCCCCTTTCCCCTTCCCCTCCCGTCGGCCCCTGGGACCCACTAATGAAGTTGGGTCTCTTTGCATTTACTCATCCTAGGTATTTCTCGTCGGAGGGAGGGACACAGTGGTGGTCCTTTTGTGTCGGATTTTTTTCACTCAGCCTC
>NW_006408558.1:16529926-16531641 GCF_000296735.1 Chrysochloris asiatica
TCTGCCTTTTGATCAGTATTCTTCTAGAAAATCTTTGAACAAAACATTCAGTTGTGGTAGCTGGGCACCATCCAGTCCTAATCTCATGCCAAAGGGGGCAGTTGTTCATGGAAGGCGCCATACATTTCGTCTCCTCCTCCTATCCCTCACTCTCCTTTTTCCTTGGTTGCTCCTGGCAAATAGAAACCAATTTTCTTCCCGCCTTAGGCGACAGCTCGTGACTTGTTCAAGCTTTTGTTTCTCTCATGGCTGAGTCATACGCCGTTGGATGCATGGGTAACATTTTGTTTCCGATTCCTCTGTTGATGGGCCTGGGGGGCTGCTTCTGTCTTCGGTTCTTTCATGAATAGTTTTGCAGTGAACACAGGTGTGTGTACGTGTGTGAGGCATGTGCCCAGGCAGCCCTTCTGTACCTGGCCCTGGGCGCCGGCAGGGGCTCCCCAGAGAGGAGGCTGAGCAAGACATGGGTCCAAGGTCCCCCAGTGCACGCTGACCTGCTATCTTGTTCTGTGTATGTGGCCTGTGGACTCGGGGTTCCAGGCTCCCCTGGAGTGTGAAGGTACCTGCAGTGGTCAGCACAGTTGCCCTTGAACAATGCAGTGTGACAGTTCTGTGTGGGTTCAATGCTTCCGGGACCACAGCCCCATGAGGATGACTCCAAGCTGCAAGCAGCATTCATGAGAGATTCTGCAGCATTCATGAGAGATTCTGCAAGAGACATTCATCCGTTCTACGAGCGCCTCCTGCCCAACTTGCTGCTAAATGCGCCTCAGCCAGCAAATAAAATGATAAGGCCACCCCTGACCACCTGTGGTCAGCTGGGAGGAGTGCCAGGCAGGAACCAGGGGTCAGGGAGGAACGGCCACAATGGGATGGTCCAGCAGCCCCAGCCAGATTTGTTGTGAGTTGCTGTCCAGTGGATTCTGACTGGTAGTAACCCTGTAGGCCAATAGAATGGAATGAACCCATGGAGTTTCCAAGGCTGTGATGCAGTGGCTTAAGTGCTGGGCTGCTAACCAGAAGGTCGGCAGCTCGAACCCACCTGCCACCACGCGGGAGAATGATACGACAGTCTGATCCCATAAAGATATAAACCCTGGAAGCCTGATGGGGTGGCTGCACACTGTCCTGTGGGATCACAGTGGGTTTTGGTTTGGTGAATTTTTATAGAGTAGGCTATCACCACCTTCTCCCTCAGAGAGGCTGCTGGGTTCGAATCGACTGCAGATATGTCAAGCAGTCCGGTTTGCTGGGCTAAAGGCCCCTTCCCCTGGCTCGTCTCATTCAGCTTACAAAGAGGTGTGAGCTCCCACTTTATAAAGAGGAAGCCAAGGCCTGGCATGGTGTGACCGACCCAGGGCTCACACTGTCCGGGCCACTGCATTCCCTCCCCGGGGTGTACACCCAGGAGACTTAACTTCAGGGAGGCAGACAGACACCTGTACCCAGCATCCATTGCAACAATCGTCACAATTGACTAAAGACAAGATTGAGGTTCAGGCCCACAAGGAAAAAGCCGTCTAAGTTCATAGGTGCCAAGAGACTGAAAAAAGAACAGGACACAATCTGAGGGACAGTCTTGTTGTCATTAGGTGCCATCGGGTCAGTACTGACTCATAGTGACCCTATGCACAGCAGAATGTAACACTGCCCGATTCTGGGTCAACCTCACTACGCTTGAGTCCATTGATGCTGCCACTTTGCCAATCCATCTC
>NW_006408558.1:16533136-16541018 GCF_000296735.1 Chrysochloris asiatica
GGCAGGTGGGTTTGAACTGCCAACCCTGTGGCTCACAGTCTAGTGCTAATCCAACAGCGCCACACCAGAAGTCCATCTTTACAGGAGCAGAAAGCCTCATCTTTCTCCCTCAGAGCAACGAGGAGATTTGAACTACTAGCCTTGCTGTTAGCAGCCCAGCTCTTAATCCACTGAACTACCAAGGCTCCTTATCTTAATTCTTGATGGTGGTGGTTGTGTGCTACTGAGTCAGTTCTGACTCATAGCGACCCTGCACAGAGTTTCCAAGGGTGTAACTCTTTATGGGAGCAGAAAGCCTCATCTTTCTCCCACGGAGCCCCAGGTAGAGTCAAACTGCTGATGTTTTGGTTAGCAGCTCCACTCATAAGCACGATGCTACCACAGCTCCTGACTCCCACCTTAACCGTGTCGCATTAACAAGCCACTTCGAAATGGGTCCATAATCACAGGCATGTCCTTGTTTGTTGCTGTGTGCCTTCAAGTTGGTTCTGACTCATAGCAGCTAGTGGGTTTGAACTGTTAACCTACAGTGCCACACCAGGATCCCAATCACAGGCACATAAGCTAGGATTCACCATACATTGGGATGTATTGGAACGATAGGACTTTGTTGTTGTTATGTGCCGTAGACTCATAGCAACCCTGCATAGGGTTTCCGAGGAGCAGCTGGTGAGTTTGAACTGCCAACCTTGTTGTTCAAACCGACTTTGCAATCGGGTGCTTATCCTACTATGCCCCACCAGGACTCCACTGACTACGGCTGTTGTTGTTGTTGTGAAGTGCTGTGGAGTCGGTGCCGACCCATAGTGACCCTGTATAGGGTTTCCAAGGAGCAGTCAATGAGCTTGAACTGCCAACCTTGCAGTTCAAATGGCTTTGCAGTCTGGCGCATTAACCCACAGCGCCACACCAGGACTCCACTGACGACGGTTGTTGTTGTTAAGTGCCGTTGATTCTATTCCGACCCATAGTGACCCTGTATAGGGTTTTCAAGGAGCAGTCGGTGAGCTTGAACCACTGACCTCGCAGCTCCTTCATTCTTAGGTATCTGTGATAGTTAGGATTTTATGTCACTTTGGCTGGGCCAAGATTCTCAGTGGTTTAGCAGTTAACACTTAGAGTAGTGATCCCCCACGAGGAAATCTGATAGGATGTAAGTTTCCCCCACATGGTGTGCTCTGATGTGATCAACCCTGCTCTGACATGATGATCCCATGTGTCCTAAATCCTCACTTCTCCGATGTTAATGGGGACGGATGCAATCTAGAGGATGAGGCTGTATCCTGAGATACAAGAGAGATTAAATAAGTCAGCAGAGCTCCAAGGGACCTAGTAGCACCAAAAAAGAAGAGCCGGGAGTGAAACATGTCCTTTGGGCCTGGGGTCCCCGCACTGGGAAGCTCCTAGGTCCTGGGGCAGATTGACGCCAACACACGGGGAGATCTCCAAGGAATGCTGGACCTGCAGACGCTAAAAGGAGACAAAGGCCTTTTTCCAGAGCTGATGCTCTGAATTTTGACTTATAGTCTGCCAAACTGAGAGAGAATACATTTCTGTTTGTTAAAGCCCTCCCCTTGTGGTGTTTCTGTAACAGCAGCAGAGAGAGCTAAGATAGTTTCTTACCCAAGAGAACTGATAACATGTGTCCACACAGAAACACGTCTATTGATAACAGCATTATTCATAATAACTACAAAATGTAAACAACCCAAGTGTCCGTCAACCAGTAAACAGACAAAGACAATGTGATGCAGCTATCAAATGCGATGTTATTCCGCAATAAGCGGGAAGAAAATGTGGACACCAGTATAGGATACACAAAAATGAACCATGGGAACAGAATGCTGAGTGGAAGCAATCAGACACAAAAGACCACGTATTGTATGATTCCATTTACAGAACTATCCAGAGCAGGCATATGTACAGAGACAGAACGTAGATCAGTGGCTGTACTAATGCACACAGCTGCTAACTGACTGACAACTTGGAAATTCAAATCTACCCAGAGGTGGGTGCCTCACAAGAAAGTCCTGGCAATCTCCTTAGGAAAACCCAGCTGTTGAAATCCCTACGGAGCATACTTCTCTTCTTGGTACTCATGGGCTTACCATGAATCGGAGACAGGAGGAGAGACTGCTAATGGGTTACGGAATTTCTTTTTGGGAGTGATGAAACTGTTTTCAAACTGCCAGGGTTGTGTTCTTTCACCATACTTACTTATTCAACCTGTATGCTGAGCAAATAATTTGAAAAGCTGGGTTCTATGAAGAAAAACGTGACATCAGGATTGGAGGAAGACTCATTAAAATGTTTTCAGCACACCTGGGGGTTTACTGAAAGTCACTAATTGTACACCCGAAATCATTTTTATTTACACTCTGAAAATCGAAGCGTAATATACAATAGGAGAGAGCTTACAGCGCATGATCCTAAACATGCAATCCCTCTCTGGTCCCCCCAGTCCCGCCCCTGCATTTCTCAGATAATGTCCACCATGCTGATTAGCTCTGCTTACTTCTGAATTTAGGCGACTGTCCTCAAACTTTCGTTCGTTCCTAACAAAATAGCAACATTACTAGTTTCACTGTTGACATTGATTATGTGTCTGGCTTTCTCTTGCTTGGAGGAAGGTCTGTGAGATTCGTCCACGTTGTAGTACATAGATAGGTAGTTGGCCTTGAGGTAGCCCTGAGTCACAGCGACCCCGTACAACAGAACCGAACGTTGCCAGGCTCTGCATCATCCTCACGATGGCTGACACGTTTGCGTCTGTCCGTCTCACCAAGCGTCTGCTTGCCCTTCTCTGGCTCTCTACTTCACACAGTGTCCCATCCAGCAATTGATCCTTCCTGATGACGTGTACAGGCAAGCCAGTTGGGCAATGTTCTGTTGTGATCCATGATGGTTTTCACTGGCTGATTTTTGGAAGTAGATCTCCAGGACTTTCTTGCTTGTCTGTTTGAGTCTGGAAATTCTGCTGAAACCTGTTCACCATGAGTGACCCTGCTGGTTTTTAAATTACAGGTGGCATAGCTTCCAGCATCACAGCCACACAAAAGCCACCCCCGTAGGACACGCTGACAGACAGGGGGGCGGTGTACTAGTAGTTTTCTTTTATAGTTGCTCATTAGTCCTCTGTATGAAAACCTCCAGTTCATTTGTCTGTTGTACTGGTGATGAGCATTCCGCACTTTGAATGAGGCGTCAGTAAGCCACTGGGTGTGAGTCTTTGTGTGGATATGTGTTCTCCGTCCTGAAAGCAGAGAATACCTGTGAGTTGTATTGTTGGAGGAGAATACTGAAAGTGCCATGGACTGCCAAAAGAACCAATAGATCTGTTTTGGAAGAAGTGCAGCCAGAGTGCTCTTTGGAGGCCAAGATGGCTAAGTTTCGTCTCTCATACTTTGGACATATTGTCCGGAGGAAACAATCGCTGGAGAAGGATGTCATGCTGGGTAAGGTGGAGGGTCAGAGAAAAAGAGGAAGACCCCTAACGAGATGGATTGGCCAGGTGACATCATTGATGGACTCAAGTGTGGCAGCGGTAGTGAGGTTGGCCCAGGATCGGACATTGTTTCGTTCTGCTGTGCATGGGGTCACTATGAGTCGATTCCGACTCGATGGCACCTGACAACAACAACAATGACTATGCAAAAGCCTTTGATTGCGCAGATCACGACAAGCTATGGACAACATTTTGGAGAATGGGCATTCCAGAATATTTAATTGTGCTCATGAATAACCTGTCCATAGACCAAGAAGCAGTTGTTCGAACAGAACACTGAATGGTTTAAAAGTAAGAAAGGTGTGTGCCAGGGTTGTATTCTTTCACCATACTTATTCAACCTGTATGGTGAGCAAATAATACGAGAAGCTGGGTTCTATGAAGAAAAACATGGCATCAGGATTGGAGGAAGACTCATTAACAACTTGTGATATGCAGATGATACAAACTTGCTTGCTGAAAGTGAAGAAGACTTAAAATACTTAATGATGACGATCAAAGACCACAGTCTTTGGTATGGGTTGCACGCCAATGTAAAGAAAACAAAATCCTCACCACTGGACCAATAAACAACATTTATATAAGTGAAGAAAAGACTGAAGTTGTCAAAGACTTCCTTTTGCTCAGCTCAATAGTCATGGAAGCAGCAGTCAAGAAATCAATTGGACAAAACTGCTGCACAAGACCTCTTTAAAGTGTTCAAGAGCAAAGATGTCAGTTTGAGGACTAAGGTGCACCTGACCCAAGCCATGGTATTTTCAATTGCCTCATATGCATGTGAACGTTGGACAATGAATAAAGTAGACCGTAGAAGAATTGAAGCATTTGAATCATGGTGTTGGAGGAGAATATTAAAGTATCATGGACTGGCAAAGAATAAACAAATCTATGTTGGAAGGAGTGCAGCCAGAATGCTGCTTGGAAACCAGGATGGCCAGACTTTGTCTCTCATACTTCAGACATATTATCAGGAGGGACCAATCCCTGGAGAAGGACATCATGTTTGGTCAGAAAAAAGATGAAGACCCCCAATGAGATGGATTGGCACAGTGGCGGCAGCAACAATTTTGAGGTTGGCGCAGGATTGGGAAGTGTTTTGTTCTGTTGTACATAGGATCCGTGGCACCTAATAACAACAATGACATTAACCACAAGTTGCTGTCAAGTTGATTTTGACTCATGGTGACCGCAGGTGTGTCAGAGTTGAAATGGCTCCGTCGGGTTTTCAATGGCTATGAAATTTCAAAAGTAGATCACCAGACCTTTCTTCTGAAGCACCTCTGGATGGACTCGAACTTCCAACCTTTCAGATAGTAGTTGAGCGTGTAATGGTTTGCACCACCCAGGGACTCCCAGGTCACTTGCCTGGCCAGTTAGGAAGACCTGTCTGTTGCTGGTTCTCTGCTTGCATATCTTCACTGCTTTTGGGTATGTTTCCAGTCACATTCAACACTCATTTTGTCCTCATAAGACCCGGGGATGCTGGCTGAGCAAATATTATTGTCAGCCTGATGTGGAGCTGCATTTATTTACTCAGGCCTCCAGGTTCAAGGTTGAGGTTCAGAGAGGCTCAAGACTCTGGGGAGGAGAGGGAAGTGCAGATTCCTGAGATGACAACATTGCTCCCCAGAGGACTCAGAGAGTTGAGTTCCAAAAATCTCGCACACTTTTGGATCCAAAGCTCCTGGAAGCTTCCAGCAAGAAATGAAGCTGGCCAGATGGAACGAGACTCAGCTGTGTGCTTGGCAGGCCAGACAGGACTTTATGGGCTCTGTACAGGACTTTATGGGCTCTGTACAGGAACATCAGACTTAGAACTAGAACATATACCTGTCCTTACAAGTTTTATAAATCCCTTTGAAACCATTAAGCCATCCCTGGTGGTGATTGTGTGCCATCGAGTCTGTTCTGACCCATAGTGACCCTGTACAAGTTGTTGTTGTTAAGTGCCATCAAGTTAGTTCCGACCCATAGTATAGGGTTTCCGAGGAGTGACTGGTTAGCTTGAACTGCTGACCTTGCAGTTCAAATGGCTTTGCAGTCTGGCTCATGGACCCACAGGGCCACACCAGGACTCCTATACAGAGTTTGTTATTGTTGTTGTTATGTGTTGTGGAGTTGGTTCTAACCCATAGTGACCCTGTACAGGGTTTATGAGGCTGTAAATCTTTACAGGAGCAGAAAGCCTCATCTTTCTCCCATGGAGCAGCTGGTAGATTAACCCACTACACTAGGAGGGCTCCTTGGAACCAAGGCCTAGTAAATCCTTTAACACAATCACTGCGGTGCAACTTTTAAGCGCCATCAAGTCTGCTCCAATGCACAGTGACCCTGTATAGGGTTTCCAGAGGAGCAGTTGGTGGGTTTGAGCTACCAACCTTGCGGTTAACAGTCCAATGCTTATAACACTAGACCAGAACTCTATTTCCTGCACTGCCAGTCAGGCTAAATATGAACTGTAGGTACCTGTTCTGACTACCCACAAATTCAACCCAAAGACACACAGGAAGGGAGCTCATTCATAAGCCCAGCACCTACACCTATGTGGCAATTGTTCATCTATGTTAGGTGTGGCAAGGGTAAAGTGGTTACGTTTTGTTTTGTTTTAATAAAGAAACCTTAGGTTTTAGAAATACTTGCAGAGAAGTTTGAGGGTGAAATAGTAGGGATTCTGGGTCGGCTTGAAATAATTAGCGGGGGTTGGGTGGCACTGCCATTGATAAGTGTTGAACTGAGTTTTGGTTATACTGAGCTTTATCTTATCAAAACAGGAGACAAATGAGGCGACCTGTTTCTGTAACAATCGACAGCCGTGGTAACAGTCTCACTCTGTCCTGTAGGCTTGCTGTGAGTTGAAATTGACTCGGGGACAGTGAGGTTTTTGTTTGGTATCATACTAAGAACAAAAACCAAACCCCTTTGTGGTCCAATAGATTCTGACCCAGAGCAACCCCATGAGTTACAAAATAGAACTGCTCCCTAGGGGAGCGTGGTGGCTCTGTGGGATACACGCTGGACTGCGAACCACAAGATTGGCGGTTTGAGTCCACCAGTAAGAGAAAGATGAGGTTTTTCTGCTCTGGTAAAGATTCACAGCCTCCGAAACCCTCGACAGGGTTGTTATCAGTCAGAACCGGCTAGCGGCACTTAACAATAAGGGTGTCTTGGCTGCAATCTTCCTAGAAGCAGCAGGTCACCAGACCTTTCTTCTGTGGTACTCTTGGGTAGATGAGAACTTCCAAACTTTCAGTTAGTAGTCCAGCACTAGGGTTGATATTCTATAAAGTCTTTTAAGTAAAAAAACAGCTATAACAGGATTTCTTTCACTAAGAGAAAGAAATCATTTGTTGTTGATGTTAGGAGTTGTCCAGTTGGTTCTGACTCAGTGACCCTATGCACGCCACCTTTTTTTAAACTTTTTTTTTTTTCAAATAAAAAGGTGTTTTTGAAGAGTCCAAAAAAGAGAGAGAGAGAGAAGTGACGATAAATCCATCCCATACTTTTTTTTTTTTTTAAGTTTTCTTTCCAGCGCTGTAAGCAGCTGCTACAGTCTTTGATTCAAAGTGGGGAAGAATTTGCAAAAACAGAGCTGGAGAAAGAAGAATGTGGATTCGGAGGCCGACCCGTGGGTATTTTTGGAGTCTGGAACTCCCCAGGGGTTTGGTTTTTGACGCCCCTAGGCCGAACGTGGAGCTTCAGTCCCGGGAAGCAGAGGGGCGGCGTGGCCGTGGACAGGGGGCGGGAAGGAGGCTCCATTTCGCAGGTGTGGCTGGCGGGCTTGGGCGATCCTATCGCTCGCTGGAGCGGAGGGACGGCCCCTGTCCCTGCCAGTCCCCGCCGGGCCTGCAGGTGGCCGCCCCGCGCAAGGTCAAGGCCTCAGGGCCCTGGCGCAGACGCAGCATGGGCGGGTCTCGGGCGGGTCTCAGACGCGCAGGCGACAGGGCACTGGAGGAGGGAGGAGGCGACCTTGGAGTAGGGCCTCCAGACGCCGTGGAGAGGAGAGCAGAGCAGAGCAATTGATTTGAGAGTGAAGGCCCACGTTCAGGGGCCGCCGCATGGACCAGGGCAGGCAGGAGGGGGTACAGAGGAGGGCCCGCCTCAACACCTTTTCAGGCAAGAATTTAGCTGGATGGGGGACGGTTAGCTTGCAGCCCATTTCACCTCAGGGCAACCTCATGTGTATCAAAGTAGAATTGCTCCATCGGTTTTCAATGGCTGGAATTTTAGAAGTAGATCGCCAGACCTCTCTTCTGAGGGACACTGGGTTTACTGAAACCACCAACCTTTTGATGAGCAGAGGTGCACTTAAAAGCCAGCAGGGAACCAAATCCCCAAATCCTCACCTCAAAGAAATGCAAATTAAAATAAGGAGCCCTC
>NW_006408558.1:16542854-16551901 GCF_000296735.1 Chrysochloris asiatica
GTTCTTCCTTTTTGGTTTTCTGATTCCAGATCTTTGCACATTTTATTGTAATATTTAGCTTTATCTTCTCGAGCTGATCTTTGAAATTTTCTGTTCAGCTCTTGAACCTCCTCATTTCTTCCATTGGCTTTAGCATCTCTATGCTGGAGATGCTAACGTAAAGATTTACAGCCTCGGAAGCCCTGTACAGGGTTGCTATGAGTCGGAACCGACTCCACGGCACATAACAACAACAACAACAATGTGAGTCCTGGCGTGGTGCTCTGGGTTAATGCACTGGACTGCACAATTGGTTTGAAGTGCAAGGTCAGCGGTTCGAGCTCACCAGTTGCTCCTCGGAGACCCTATACAGAGTTGCTATGGGTTAGAACTGACTCGAAGGCACTTTAACTAACTCATGTGATGACTGGCATTGTGGTTGCCTTGGCAGGGCCAGATCAAATGATGTCATGGGCCTTATACGGTCTGTGGGCTGGATGTTCCTCATCTCTGGTTCAGGTGGAGGAGCACTCATTTTACTAAAGTATTATAATGAAATGTACACCTGAAGTTAGCAAACCAAAAGAGAAGAAGACCACACTCAGCATTTTTCAAGCAGAAAGAACTGAAGTAACATTCAAGCCTCCAGTTGCAACATTGGAGTCTACGGGCAAAATACTGAAGGATGTGGAAAGCATCAAAAGAAGATGGAAGAGTGCTCAGAGTAATGGTGTCAAAAAGGAATTGGCCGACAGCCAACCATTTCAAGAACCAATGGTATTGAAGGAGGAAGTCCAAGCTGTACAGAGGGCATTGATGGGTTCCAGGAATTGATGGAATACCAATTGAAATGCTTCAAAAAACAATGCAGCGCTGGAAGCCCTCATTCGTCTAAGCCACGAAAGATGGAAGGCAGCTACAAACCAACTGACTGGAAGAGAACCATTTCAAAGTTAGGAGACTACAGAATGCTGAAATTGGGAAACATCATTAATATTAGATCTGTGTTGGAAGACGTGCAGCCAGAGCGCCCCCTGGAGGCCAGGATGACTAAACTTCATCTCTCATACTTGGAACATATTTGTCAGGAGGGACCAGTCGCAGAGAAGTATATCATGTTTGGTAAAGGGGAGGGTCAGAGAAAAAGAGGAAGATCCCCATCGAGATAGGTTGGCCAAGAGGCAGCATCAATGGGCTCAAACGTGGCAACAATTGTGAGGTTGGCCCAGGATGGGGCAGTGTTTCATTTTGTTGTGCATAGGTGTTAGGGGTCATCGAGTCGGAACCGACTCATAGTGACCCCATGCACAGCAGAACGAAACAATGTCCGATCCTGGGCCAACCTCACTACCGCTGCCACACTTGAGTCCATCAATGATGCCACCTGGTCGATCCATCTCGTTAGGGGTCTTCCTCTTTTTCTCTGACCCTCCACCTTACCCAGCATGACATCCTTCTCCAGTGACTGTTCCCTCCTGACAATTTATGTCCAAAGTATGAGAGACGAAGTTTGGCCATCTTGGCCTCTAAGGAGCACTCTGGCTGCACTTCTTCTAAAACAGATCTGTTGGTTCTTTTGGCAGTCCATGGCACTTTCAGGATTCTCCTCCAACACCATAATTCAAAGGCATCAATTCTTCTACGATCTTCCTTATTCACTTATTGAAAATACCATGTCTTGGGTCAGGCGCACGTTAGTCCGCAAGCTGACATCTTTGCTCTTCAACTCTTTAAAAAGTTCCTGTGCAGCAGATTTGCCTAATGCAATATGTCGTCTGATCTCTTGGCTGCTGCTTCCGTGAGGGTTGATAATGATCCAAGAAGAATGGAAGTCCTTGACAACTGTGTGAAGATAGAATGAGGTAATGACTGTAGATAGGAATAGCCCTAGTGTATTGGCCCATTTTATAGTCGAGGAAACTGAGGCTCAGGATTCCCGAAGAATCTTCCAAGCCTTTTCCTGGCAGAAGCCTTGCACCCTTGCAAACCTAAACTTCCTCCCTTGACACCAGTCCCTAAGCCCTTGGCCTTCTCAGGTCTTGCCCAGGTCGGAGACCGGGCTTCACCCAGGCGTGTTGCGCGTCTGGCGTCCCTTCTTCCAGGCTCCGCCCCACCCAGAGGCCCCGCCCCCCGCCCCTCCGAAATGCTCCATCCCTCCCAGGCCTGGCCGCACCGCCCGCGCCGCTGCCGCGCCCTCAGCCAATCGTGGTGCTGGCGTGGGTGCGCTCGGCCTCTTTGCCCCGCAGCCCCGGTGCCCACCCTCCTGCTACTCACTTCGCGGCTGCAGCTGCTGCCGCCGCCGCCGCTGCTCCTGGACAGCTGATTTGGTGAGGCCGGCGGGCCGTGGCCCTGGGAGGGAGGGCGGTCAGAGGCGGGGGGCTGCGGGTACCGGGGCCCCACAGGAGCCTGGGCGCTGGGCAACCCTCTGGTTCCTCATGGACGGCGAGAACTGCGGGCTGCGACTATTGAACCAGGGTGGGGCTCCTCTAGCCCGCGGCGAATTGGGTCTGGGGTCGGCCCGGGGTCTTCCCTCGCGGGCCGGTCCCGTGCAGCAGCGGGAGGGATGCTTGGCCTAGGATTTGGCAGGGCGCCTCCAATTCGAGGCCAGTGGGGGTGACACCAACTCCCTCCTTCTCCCCGCGGTAGATTGGGTCTGGGGTCTGCCCGGGGTCTTACTCCTTGGACCCGTTCTGTGCGGCAGCAGAAGGGATGCTCGGCCAGGGAACTTTGGCTGGGCGCCCTCGGGCGCACTGACCCCACCCCACTCTTCCTCCCGAAGAGAGTTGGTTCGGGGTCCGCCCTCGGCCGGTCAGCTGGCCAGCGGGTCTCTGCTGGAGGAATGCTGGTCTCGGGACTTGGCTGGGCGCCGAGGGCCCCCTCTCCGCGCCGCCCCCGCAGTGCAGCTGTGGGAAACGCCCTTGGCGCGGGGGAGCCCCGGCGCGCCCCAATGTCGGTCGCGCAAGGGGTAGGGGTGGTCGCCGGGGTCCCTAAGGGTGACCGTCCTTCAAAGTGCACGGGTCCGGAGAGGTGGGTCGGACAGGTGCGTGTGGTGAGCCTGCCCAGGGCCCGCGGTGAGAATCACGTGACCAGGCCAGCGGGCACTTGCAGCCTCGGAATTTGACTGTACAGGCTCCGATGACCATCAGGTTCCCGGCCACCGAGAGGCAGGCTGCAAGGTGCCTGGAATCGGGGGGTGCTTTCGTTGAAACTGTGTCAGGGAGCGAGCAATGGGTTTCTTTCGTTTTGCTGGGTAAGGCCCTGGATCAGTCTTTATAATGTAAATGGCTGGTTGGCCTTCCTCAAAAACCCAGGCAAACAAAGATGAGGGCCGGTCTTATTTTTTAACTCCTAAGAGTTAAGCATCCAAGCCATCAGCCACCAGGTTAGATACAAGACAAGCATGATCTTCCCAATTCGGGACTGGCTTTCAGCTCATTGGGATCCATGAAGTAAAATAAAATAGGTAAGAGACGGTTTTGTTAGGAAACTGGTAACTTTGTAAGTTCATGAGTAAAACGAAAATCAGTTTAACCTTTTGAAAAGTGTATTTTGTTACACCGTTTTTTTTCCACAGGCATCAGTTTCTGGTCATTCCAGATATTCCAGCGTGTTTATTTCCTTGTCAACCACAAGCCAATTAAATAAATGGCTGAACAGCACTGGTCTATTTATGCCAGCAAAGTATTGTCCCGCTTCCACACGGGTCGGGAGAGGTGGGTCGGACATTACTTAACGTGAGTGTATTTACAGATACGACATCGAAGTGGACGATAATTCATATCGTGGCCGGGAGTAGGTAGCTAGTTGTAAATTGATCTTGTCTTTGGATGTGCTGCATGTAGGTCTTTGGTAGGAACTGAAATTAGCATTCAACCTTGGTCCTCTCTGGTTGGTTTTTGCCTCTGTACCAGTCTCTGGGCCCTTTTTTCTCATGTAAATTATTGGTTTCCTGCTTTAAAGGATTGCTGGACTTGACCTTGGCACACTGAACTCTATTGGAGAAGAGGGGTGTTTTTTAACAACTTCTATGAGGGACTTCAAAAAGTTCGTGGACAAGCGAAACTAAAAGATAATGAATGTTTTCATCAATTTTTTGATGTTTCTTTGTATTGATATAACTCACAAGCCATACAGTTTACCCACTTCAAAGCACACAGCCCAACGGTTTTTTTTTTTTTTAAGCCACCTCCCAGATATGTTGAACTCCATTTTAATGTGTTGAACTTCATTTTGAACAAGAAAGCAAGGCAGGCTATAACGCACATACTTTGTATCAAAATGGTAGAACTTGGCAATCCTCACTGGTCTAAATAACCTTTTGAATTTGTACTAAAAACAAACAGCCTAACCTGGGAGGGGAAGGAGGAAAGGGATAAAATTGGCATTCCTTTTCTGCGGCTGCTGCTCTTGGTCCCCAGCCCCCGAAGACGACTGCCCAATGGTCACCCAGCGGTCAAGTGCCTGGGTCCGCCCGGGGAGAGTCCTGAGGCCAGGGCCTGGGATTGCCCAACCCTCGCTCCGCTTCCCCATTCATAAAAGCACCGTTAATTTTTACTTGGGCGTTTAGCTGGAGCTTCGCGGTGGAACGCTCTGGATTATTCTCTCCGCGTACGCTTCTACTTGGTTCCAGACAGTGTCTAACATGGGAAACAGAAAAACTTCATTGCCCCAAAGTAAGGCTTTGCAAAGCTGGGACTGGCCCCCGTGGGGTCTGTTTTGCACCGGGCCCGCAGTGGCCGGGCTGGTGGCGAGCTTTCTGCGGAAGCTCTGCTCCGGGCCCGGCCGGTGGAACAGGATCTGAGCACCCGGAGGCAGCGGCGAGGCGGGGCTCGAGCGCTAACCTTTCCCCTACTTTTCTCCGCCGTCACGTGGCGCGGGGGAGGGGCTGCGGAAGGCGCGGTGGCCGGCGGTGCCCTTTCCAAGGACAGATCCCGGGCTGCAGCGCGCTCCGCGGGCGGAAACGGGGCGCGCACACGCCCGGGGCTGCCTCTGCACTTTGATCGCACACTTTTGTTTCTTGGTTGGAAAAAAACGTGGCGTCCCTATGCACCGTGGTTATTGGCAGGCCGGCGTCCCAGGGCTAAAAGCGGGAGCCCCAGTTTCACTGGGGGGTTGGGGCTTGAGGATCTTCTTTAGCGGGTCCTTTGAAGAGGGTTGCCTCTGTTTTCTTAAGGGGGGGGTTCTGCTCATCTTGAGGTCGACCTTTATATAAAGTGAAACGATAAAAGTAATTCACACGATGCAAAGTTAAAATGGTGCAAATGGGAACAGAGTGTAGATTCGGTCGGTTAACAGTTCCTTTGATGGGTGGGGGCCACCACTATTAGCAACTTCTTTGATGGTTCTAGAAATAGTATTGGTGGCAGAGGATTCTTTTAAAAGTCTGCCATAAACCAAATCTATTGCTGTGGGACCCATTTGACTCAGCGACACTGTAGGATGGAGAACTGCCCCATGGGGCTTCGGAGACTCATCTTTCTCCCACAGAATGGCTGCTGCTTTCCAACCACCCCCACCTTTTGGTTAGCAGCCCAGCGCTGAACAACTGCGCCACCAGGGCTCTTCCACTAACTCACGTGAGGGAGGTGGATCATTTTCTGCCTTTCGTAAGCGTCACCTTTTACCTGTGCAGATCCCTGGACGTATTGGGTTTATGTGGCTGTCGCCCCACTTTACCTTTGTTTTCTGTTGCTTGTTCTTAAAGCCTGGGAATGTGGGGTTAAGTTAATTATTGGAAGAAATGGTACAGCCTGGTTAGTACAGCCTGGTGAGGTGTGCTTTCAGCATGAGAGCAGGGTCACCGTGATCGTGGAAGGTTGGAAAACTAGGGGGGACTATCCAGCACCCTCAGAATTGTCTCCGGATACATGGGCACAGTTCCTTTGGTAAAAATTAAGGCATCTCCTGGATTCTTATGGTTTGAGGCCCTTAAATTCACCACCCATCTCCAACCTGTTTGTTAACAGCCTAGCACAGTAATCATTTGCACCACCCAGGGATTCTGTACAGCATTAGGGTAAGTGGGTAAGTGTTAATTTCCTCGCTGTGGACGTGCCCCCCCCCCCATTAAAAAAGTATTATTTGTTTGTTTTAAAAGCAAACACAAAATAGCGTTACTTTTAAGAAATTGTGTGTGCTATAACTAAACTGCTATTTACAAAATAATTTTCCATTCATTAAAGCATTGATCACGCTTAAAAAGAGTGGCTGTCTATAAGAGGGCAGTACTTCAGCACACTTGTTCTTGGATGCCATTGGGTGGGTTCTGACTCATTAACAAGCTGATGTATAGCAGAAGGGACCACTGTCCGGTCCTGCACCCGCCTGGCCTCACAGTCCTTGCATGGGTTTGAATCCATCTTTGCTGACGCTGTGTCTATCCCTCACTGTTGAGGGTCTTCCTCTTTTTCACTGTGATTTATACAAATGTTCTGTATCCAAATCGGAACTGTCTAAAGCTAAATGTCAAAGTTAGAAGGTTAGAGAAGGTGTTCCCTGTGGGGAAGTGTAGGAAGGAAACCCACATTCTTGGAGTGCTTGGGTTGGCAGCGCTCCAGTTGGAAAGATAGAAAGGTACACCTTCAATTTATGTGAGATGTCAGTACTCTCTGGTGACAACCAAGATGGTGGGTTCAAGCCCACCAGCTTCTCTGTGGAGAAGGATGTTGAAGTCAGCTTCTGTAAAGATGATAGCCTTGGAAACGTTGTTGTTAAGTGCCCTTAATTGATCTGCTGGTGGGTACCCTGATAAGGTTTACAAGGAACAGCTGGTGGGTTTGAACCACCGACCCTGTGGTTAGCAGTGTAGTACTTGTGCTATATTACCATACCAGGACTCCTAGAAACCCTATGGGGCAGTTCTGGTGGGCCCCATAGGGTCTCTATGAGGTTGGGTATTTTTAGTGGTGGGGAGGGGTTTTAACCTGACTGGAAGCATGTAAGACTCAAAGCTGCAGGCATTTTCATTTCCAGGCATTTCATTTCCAGCAGAGCGTTCCATATGTGTAGTACTTGATTTCACCCCACCGTTTAAGCTCTTGCAGTAAAGCCTAGCACAGTAAACCATTCTGTAGGATAAGCACTGGACTGTGAACCACAAGGTCGTGGGTTCAAGCCCACTGGCACTCTGCAGGAGAAAGATGAGGTTTTCTGCTCCTGCAAAGACTCACAGTCTCGAAAACCCTTCACAGGGTCGTTATGAGTTGGAACCGACTCAGTGGCACTTAATAACATGTATGGGTCAAATATGGTTATCTGGGAAGTTCTGAGTCATTATACTTTTTCCTACAACTGTTAAAAACAAGCCACCTTCCACCTTTTGTTGTTGTTTAGTGCCGTTGAGTCGGTTCCTACCCATAGGTATAGGGTTTCCTAGGAGCGGCTGCTGAGCTTGAACTGTCCACCTTGTGCTTCAAACCAACTTTGCAGTTCAGTTCATTAACCCACAGCTCCACATCAGGACTATCCCTGTAAACGTAAGCAAACTCAAGTTTAATCCTTGAATAGTTCTCTTTCAACAGTTAATAGTTAAGCTGAGAAATACAGACATGTAGGATTTTACCAAGAGAACGAATTAGGGGAAAGGTCACAGACTTTATTGGAGGAAACTCCAAATGTCTACAATAGAGGAGGCTCTATACTGTTTGTGCAGATGTTTTCCTCTGAGTGTGCCCAGAAGTTAAGGGATTTGTGGCTGCTTCTCCCACTGCCCTGCTTCTAGCCTCATGAATATCAGCACACCTGTATGCCTAGGAACTGCTGATATGAGGCCTGGATCCACCAAAAGCCCATCCCAGAACCCTTATGGGTTGTTGCTACCCAGCTCTAAACACTAAACCCATCACTCATCATTCCAGGAGACCTGAGCTCTGTAGGGTTGTTCTCTCTTTAAACTTTTTATTCTGAGTCACTTGAAGGTTTACAGAGCAGATCATCATCTGTTTTACATTCAACAAATCAGACACTTTGTTTCATTTCACTGAATGGGAGTGTGTGCTCCTGTCCTTGTGCACTGTTGTTCACCTTTGCACCCGGAAACGTAACCAATGGTCAAACCACATGTTCTAATTTGGGGACCCGGAAGACAGAGTTATTTCCCCATAACCCACCTGCAGCCAAGAGAGCCTTTGGTAGAGCAGTGGTTAAGCACTTGCTTGCTGTTGGTTAAACACAGCAGCTGGAACCCACTAGCCACTCTGCAGAAGACAGATGTAGCAGTCTAGTTCCAAAACGGTGACATCCTTGGAAATGCTGTGGGCAGTTGGGGATGAGTTGGAATCAACTCGATGGTAATGTTATTAAGTGCTTCAAGTCGGTTCTGACTTGTAATGACTCTGTGGAGGGTTTCTGAGGAGCAGCTGGTGGGTTTGAACCATCGACCTTGTGGTTAGCAGTCCTCTGCTTATCCTACAGCGCCACACCAGCACACCTTCAGATTTCTGCATGCCTGAGCTCTGATAGGATCCCCTAAGCACCCTCTGAGGTAGGAGATGGTTACGGCCACTATTTACCGACGAGGAAATGGAAACCCTCGTGTACACGGGGTGATGCTAGAACCCGGGCCCTCTCTGCTCTCCCTAGTCTAGGAAAAGACCAGGAAAGGGGATTGAATTCAAACTTGGTAGAACAGTCGTGGGTTCACATTCAGCTCTGCTACCTTCTCAGTCATGTGACCATAACACATTTTATCACCGTTCTTAGACTTCATAACCGAACCCTGGTGGCGCTGTGAGAGTAGCATTGGACTGCTCACTGCATGGTCGGTAGTTCAAACCTATACCAGCCGCTCCTTAGAAGCCAGATGAGGCTGTCTGCTTCTGTAAGGATGGAGCTACAGCCTCAGAAAACCTGTACCAAGTCACCACGAGTTAACAATCAACTCAATGGCATCGGGATTGGTTTTTTAATTTTGTTCTGTCTTACCAGTGCTGAGGAGTCAATTCTGACTCCATGTGCATCACAATAGAACTCGGTGCTCCGCAGAGTTTCACCAGGCCTTTCTTCTGAAGCACCTACGTTGTTGTTGTTGTTAAGTGCCGTCGAGTCGGTTCCGACTCTTAGCGACCCTG
>NW_006408558.1:16552631-16563009 GCF_000296735.1 Chrysochloris asiatica
GACTCGACGGCACTTAACAACAACAACATGTACACATTTACTGAAAAAGTACACACATAACAGTGGTTCCTGACAAAGATGTGTGTGTCCAGATGCGGTGACTGTAACCAAGCCGTCTATTTCTTTTTCCTTCCCTCCCAAATCCACTCACTGCCATCGGGTTGATTCTGATCCACAATGATCCTGTAGGATAGAACTGCCCCTTGGGATCTCTGAGACAGTCTCATGTTTCTCCTGTGGTTAGCAGCCCAATGCGTGACCCTCCGCGCCACCTGGCTTGTTTTTTCATCCCATGATTGCTGGCTTTGCTGGGTTTTCTCTGCACCTGACTTCTCACCCTCACCACCTTGGAGAGTGGGCAGGCACCTTGCGTCAAAGCATAAACTTTGTAAACTATGCTCTGTGAGATAAGCCAACCACAACAGGCCAAACACTGATCCCAGTTCTAGACGAAACACGTGTGTAGGGAACAAAGTGAGTGTGTGGTTCTTGTGGGTGAGAGAAATGGCAGGTCATGGCTTGGTGGGCTCCGAGTAACTGTGATTTAGGGTGAAGGCTGCACAGTGTGATGATGAAACCCATGTTCCTGAATAATGCACGCAGAGATGGTTGAACTGGCAGATGATTTGTGATGCAGGGCAGTCTGAGAAACAGAACTCAAAGGGACCGCACTGGTTTTCCGGGTCTCGTAAAATTCCCACCTTTAACAAGGTGCATTCTTACCACTTTGCCTAGCGCTCCTTTTAAATAAAAGTATAAAATATTTGTGTTTTCCTTCTTCGCCTTACACAGGTTCCGTCTTTCTCAGGTTTTACTGTACGTGCGTAACTAGTCTTGTTGCACTTTTATAGCCGACTCAAACAAGTGTGTTTTTGTCATTGTTTATCCCAACTGCAGGTTTGGGACAACCCTGCCTCAGGCGAGCCTGTTGGCACCAGTTTTTGAACAAATGGCACGTGCTCCCTTCATGTTCCTGTGTCCCCTGTTGGTTATTCTCACAGATTTCAAACTTCCTCATACTCTGGTTGCCGACTTCATAGACAGCAGTGTAATGTCAAAGTAGGTTTTCTATGCACTTGTTGTTGTTGTGTACCGGGGAGTCGGTTCCGACTCATAGCAACCCTGCACAGGGTTTCCGAGGCTGTAAATCTTTACGGGAGTAGAAAGCCTCACCTTTCTCCCGCCGAGCGGCTGGTAGTTTCGAACTGCTGACCTTGAGGTTGGCAGCCCCGAATACTACACTATCAGAGGCCACCATAAACATTACGCAACTCGCTTGCGTGTGTGATCTCTGTTTGATTGGGGTGGTCCAGAACGGAACCCGCCTCATCTCCTAGGTATGCCTGTGTGTGTATATATATATGTATGTTTGGTTTTTTTTAACCACAATTTCTAAATAAAAGAAAAGGAAGGCCTTTCATTGCACATGCTGGGCTGACGATGGCCACATGTGGAACCTACTGGCTGCTGTCCTTGGAGTGGGGGCGTTACTGTGGCTTCTCCAAGTTGGATCCAGTCCTGAAGGTGATACTTGCTTTGCTTAGCCAAGCCAGACCTCTTACAAGTATAAGCCTGACCACAAAGATTGTTGTAGATGTTTAGATAGCAACCGTCTTTTCCACTGGTTCTGCCCATTGTGTCACCTCTTAATGTTTTCCAGGGCTGAGGGCACATGTCCGCCCAGCCCCAGGCTTCTTCCCCATCCGGCTGGGTGAGCAGAAACAGACCGTGTCTTAAGACCTGACAACCTGTCCCTTCCAGTCACTAACTTATCTTCAGAGGCCTTCTAACTGTTGTTTGCAGCTAGGGAAGAAAGGTGGCCATTGGTTGGATTTGAATAGAAGGTAGAGCCCTGCCCCCATGCGCTTAGGAATTGTGTAACTCCAGCGGGGAAGGCCAGAGCTACTGAATAATTTTCCAGTTGGTGCCAGTTGCGTCTTTAGTTACTGTACTTTTTTTTTTTTTTTTTTACCAGTTGCAATCACATACTTTTGGTTACATCAAGTGACCTCATTTTATACCCGTGTTGTAACTTGAGGAATCTCAAGTTGAACTTTTTAGGCAGTGCTTACCACTTAGCCAAAGAGCCCTGGTGCTGTATGGCTCGCTCGTGGGAGAAACATATGGCAATCTGTCTCTGTAAACATCGACAGCCTTGGAAATCCTACAGGGCAGTTGTGCTCGGACCTAAAGGGTTTCTAGGCGTTGGAGTGGACTCCTGCAGTGGGCTTAGTGTTACTTAGCAGAGCATACATTTTGAGGCAGCTGTGGGTAGGGTCCCCAGCTGTGCTGATTGCACACATCTGTCTTCACATTGATGAGTGGGGATAGCAATTACAGCTGTTTCATATGGTTCTCCTAAGGAGCCTGAGCCCTGTGAGCCATGCAGGTATGCAGATGTTGGCTGAACGAACGACACAGTAGCATTGTGGGTTATGCATTGGGCTGCTAACCGCAAGGTCAGCAGTTTAAATCCACCAGCTTCTCCATGGGAGAAAGAGGAGGCTTTCTGCCCCTGTAAAAATGTACAGCCTTGGAAACCCTGTAGAGGGTCGCTATGGGTCAGAACGGACTGGCAGCAGCAGGAGGGGTTTAAAGGAGTGAATGTTGGTAAAAGACAACCCCCCTACAACCCCTCCTGTCCAGGGGATGTCAAGGAACCGGGTAAAAGGAGTCTGTAAGGAGTAGTCTGTATCCTCATTATTAAAAGCACAACAATTACCTATACCATACCTGCCCATATACTAGTTGACAGGGTCTCACCCAAGAAACGTCCAGTAATCCACGTCCATAGATTAAAGCCAAGAATGTCCAACAGGGCACTTCTATTCTGTAACATGTGGGGCTTCTGTGAGTTGGGAATCTCAGTGACAACTAACAACAACTAAACGAAAGCTTGGTGGTTTGAACTCACCCAGCAGAGCTCTGCGGAAGAAAGGACTGGCAAACTCTTTCCATACAGAAGATTGAAAAAAAAAAACCACCCCAAGCCCATTGAGGTCGAGTCGGATACCTCTTTATACCGAACACAGTAGGGCAGAGCAGAACAGCTCCGTAGGCTTGCCGAGGCTGTAAGTCTTTGCAGAAGCAGACTGCTACATCCGTCTCCTGAGGAGCGGCTGATTTTAGTTTGCAGCCGAGCGCTTTAACTACTGCGTCATCAGGGCTCCCGGAGCAGTCCTCCTCTTGGATCTAAGGCACAGCCGTATTTTTGGAGCTCATGATCAGGTGGGACTATGCAAATAAGGTGCTTGTGGACCTCCAATAGGATTGGATAGTTTGCTAATAATATAAAATAAAGTGCATCGCCCCCTCCCTTGTGTGTGTAAATGGGGTTGTTGTTAAGTGCTGTCCTAGCGAGCCTGTGTAGGGTTTCTGAGGAGCAGCTGGTGGGTTTGAACTGCTGACCTGTAGTTAGCAGTCCAGTGCTTACCCTACAGCGGGTCGGGTGGGACTATGCACCTAAAGCAGTGGCAGTGGCAAACATCCTTTGGAAGTGGGATTTCTGCTCTAGAAATCACCCAGACCCAGAAGATACACACAGAGACAACAGTGACACCAGAGACAGTGAGACACAGTGAGACGCAGCAACAGAGACTCTGTAGTCAGAGAAGCAGGGGCTGGCAGGAGGCAGTGTGGTGGGCTTCCCGGCCCGTGGAGTGAGAGAGCTGAATGTCTGGACTGAGGTTACCCGCAGAATGGGCAGCCTCTAGGTACTTATGCTGGTGGAGTCGAAAGACCTTTGTAACACTTGTGTAGCAAGGCAGAGGCCAGGCCCGGGGGCTGAGGGCAGGGACCTGCCTGTGGGCACGACTTAAGGAAGATAGGCTCTCTGGATCAGTGATCTGTGTGCTAGGGTGCCCCTGATCCTGAATTGTAGCTTGTGCTTCCGCAGTAATAAGCCCAGCACTGTGAGTACTGTCTGAGCCTTGTGTGGACGTTGCAAGGGATTCTGGAATCCAGCAGACGCTTGGAGACCCATTGGGAGGGAGGGACGGCGGGTATCAGAAGTCATCCAAAGGCTGGAGAGGGGAGACACGTCTGATCCCTGCCTCATAGGAATCAGCCGTGGGTGGCAGATGATGGTAATGATTCTCTTCCCTGATTGTAATGTTAGAGGTCAGATTTATCTCCTCTGACATAACCATATTTTACCTGTACCTGTTTGTCTCGCTTCCTCCTCCCAGCATTTGTTGCTTGCCAAGCTTCTGCTAACACAGTCATGTGGCACAGCTGGCACATCTGTTGTGTGGCCCACTTCCTTTGAAGTGCACAGTGAGATCGGAAGGTGTGTTGTTTGTCTTGAGACCTGTTTCCCGAGGTGATTTCCACATCGCCATTTTCTCCGTATTTTGAAATTTGGTAATGCACTTAGTACTGCCCTGACCTTTCACCTTCTTTTCTCAGCTAGTTGTCTGTCTCAGAGACCTTTCACCTTCATTCCTTAGCCTACGTCTGGGATGCTCCTGGGGGCTGGCAGGTCATTTCCTGTGAGCAAATGGACCAGGACTTCTTGAGGGAGCAGGATCTCTCAGGGGACAGTGTTCTGCCTTGTGTGGTCAGTTTTATGAGCTACAGGCCACTGACCTTTGGGGTGAACGATTATTGTTTAAAAGTAATTGATTGTGGGGGTGGGGGAGGATTTAGTTACCTAGGGCTGCTGTAGCCAAAATACCACAAGGGGGTGGTGTTAACAAACAGACATTTATTTTCTTACAGTTTGGGAGACTAGAAGTCTGAATTCAGAGTTCCGACTCTAGGGGAATGCTTTCTCTCGCTGCTTTCTCAGCAGGAAGGCCCTGTATCTCTCAGCATCTGTGGGCTTGGTGTGCCTCGGCGATCTCCATGTGTCTTGGCGTCAGTCTTCCTCTGGATCTAGGAGATTCTTAGCCCTGAGTCCCTGGGTCCAAATGACATGCTCTGTTCCTAGCTTGTTCTTCCTTGATGGTGTTGTTGTTAAGTGCCATCGAGTTGGTTCTGACCCATAGTGACCCTGTATAGGGTTTCCAAGGAGCAGCTGGTGAGCTTGAACCGCTGACCTTGGAGTTCAAACAGCTTTGCAGTCTGATGCATTAACCCACAGTGCCACACCAGGACTCCACAAAGATGTATACAGCCTTGGAAACCCTAAAAGGGGGTTGTTGTGAGTCGGAACCAACTCCACAGTACTTAACAACAGGAGCTTCTAAACATCATCTTTTAAAATGTGTTAGATTTATTTATAAAAATAAATGAATAAAATAAAAGATTAAATATCTGTAAAAAGGCTTTTTTTGGCGGGGGAGACATTGGACCTCTTCATCCTTCTCTAGAGGGAGGGAGAATCATCATCCACTTCAGCCCGTGGCTGAATCCTATAGGGCCGGTACCAGAGGTGCCTCCCTTCCAGCCTCCGTCATGCCATTGTGACACCAGCCAGCCCGCCTGCCCCTCCGCTACAACACTGTACATCTCGCTGCGTCTGAGAATCCATCACCGTGGGTCCCATAGATCTCAGACAATAATAGTCAAGGTTCAGAGACTTATAGATGGATTTCTGCCCTTGAGAAACTCACAGCTTATTTTGCAAGAGGTAACAGATGATTTGCAATAAAGTTGATTGATGGGCCAGCAGGTGCAGGTGGAGGTGCTAAATGGGAGACTGGGCTCAGGGACCTCACTGGTTCATCACCCACATACATGGTAAGAGTAGACTCTTCCTCATTGGATTTCCCATGGCTGCTTTTTCAGAAATTAATTGTCAGGCATTTCTTCTGAGGTACCTCTGGGGGGAGGGTGTCCCAACTGGTAGTCGAGTACTTCACCGTTTGCGCTGCCCAGGGGCTTTGCAAGCCTTAGGTAAGGCCTGAAGACAAGAGACAAGAGCAGAGGGTTGGTAGTGGAGAGTCGGCGGCGACGGCATACCATGTGGGTCATGCCCCTGCGCTTGGTCCCAGTGGTGGGGATGATGGCAGTGGAGCTTGGGAAGGTATAGGGAACAATCATGGACTAGGGGGCTGGAGATGGGAATCGCTGACAATGGACAGATAGGTCGTTGTTCTCAGCTCGTCTGGTGTTTTCTCCACGCTCGGATTAGTGTAAGGTACTTAAGGAATGTCCCGAAAACCTTGGGGATGAGCCTTTAATACCTGTCGTCCTCAAGTTGGCCTTGACTCTCAGTGACCCTGCAGGACAGAGGATCTCCAAGGCTGGTATCTGTTCAGAAGGAGATCAAACCAAATCCACAGCCATCAAGTCGGTTCCAACTCACATATCAACCCTACAGGGCCGGGCAGACGTCTCCTAGTGGGTTTCCAAGGTTGTCAGTTAATCTCTTTGGAACAGACCGCCATGCCTTTCTGCCACTGAGCAACTGGTGGGTTTGAACTGCCAAGCTCTTAGTTAGCAGCTAAGTGCTTTAGTTGCTGCACCACCCGGGCTCCTATCTGGCATATAACTGGGACCAAAAAACAAAAACCACTGCCTGTTTTGATCTCCACTCACTGCGACCCGATAAAACAGAGTAGAACCTAGCTCAATAGGCATCTGTCTTAGGCTGGGTTTTCTAGAGAAACAAAACCAGTGAAACAGATATATATGGAGCGAGAGAGAGAGACGTTTAAGGAGCTCTGGTAGCACAGTGGATTATGAGCTAAGCTGCTAACCGCAAGGTCAGCAGTTCGAATATCCCAGCCGTTCCATGGGAGAAAGATGAAGCTTTTTTGTTCCCATCAAGATTTACAGCCTCAGAAACACCTGCACAGGATCACTATGAGTCAGAACCAACTCCATGGCACATCACCACCACCACAGAAAAGTTTAGTCCCAGGTCCCTAGAGGAACAGAAGACTCCCTCCTGTGTGCCCATTATGTTGGGAGCAGGCCACACCCCCAAGGAAGCATCCCTTCAGTTGATTGGCTGCTCACACCACTCGTAGAGTTTTAACTCTGCCTGTATTAGGTTTCATCACCATGGGAATAAACACATCCTAACTGCTCAGCCTCTGGACATCCTGGCCTCGTCTAGTAGGCACAGACCCCTAAACCGTTCCAGCTTGTGTGTGGAGGCAGACTGCCTCTTTTTTCTCCCCTGGATGGCTTGGCCTTTTGGTCCCCAAGAACTTAAACACCAAACTAACCCACCCACTGCCATCGACTCTTATTTTGACTAACGGCGATCCTCCAGGACAGATAGACCTACTCCTTAGGGGTTCTGAGACTGTATTTATTTACAAGAGTAGACAACCTCCTCTTTCTCCCTCATAGTAGCTGGTGGATTTGAACCGCTGACCCTGTGGTTAGTAGCCCTATGCATAACCCACAGGGCCACCAGGGCTCCTCATAACTTCTAAAGTGGCAGCATCCTATGTGACATATCACCAGGTCTCTGGGTCAGCTTGGGAGGTGGCAGGTTCCCGGATGTGGCCCAGGCTCAGTGGTGTGTGTGTGTGGTTGTGTAAGCCCCATCTCCTCGGTCTGTCCAGAAGCTGCAGTGGGACCAGGCTTCCGTGCCTACTTTGCAGACGTGGTTTTGTTATTTGAGGTGACAGTAAACACAGCCTTGCCAGGAGCCTGGGAGAGACTGGGCTTTTGTGTTCTGCATGCTGTGTACCTTTCTGGCGTCTTCCTGTCACAAGTAACCACCCGCCTCTTGTGTACTTTTGAGCTGGTCTCAGGGACACATGGTGAGGAATGACCTTTCAGCAGGCACAGCCCTCCTGGTCAGTGAGGTGCCCACCATGACCTGTTTCCATAAGAAGACTAGCTCCTCACCCTAGCAGTCTGCTCTGGTACCATTCCTTTGCTTCCAGCTTCTGGTCTGAAGTCAGTAGAAGTTGCTCTGCAGTGATTCCCAAGAATAGCAAGTGACAAATACAAGGGGTTCGTTTCAGCCACATAGATTTTTCTTTTCACATTTCTTCGTTTGGGTTTCTGCCTCCCTGCTATTTTTATTCTATTTCTTCTGATCTTTTTTTCTAGTGTAATGTTTCCCCCTCTGAGGTCTTTGGGTGGTGCCAGCCACTTTTGATCAGCTGCTAACCGAAAGGTTGAAGTTTGAAGCCACAGGGTCGCTATGAGTTGGAACCGACTCCACAGCACATAACAACAACAACAGCATCAGTGGAAGAAAGGCCTGGCTGTCCACTTTCATAAAGATTGATGCTATCTCCCGTCAGGTCGATCCCAGTTCTTGGTAACCCCAGGTGATAGACTCGAACTTCTTAGGGTGTTACCTTTATGGGAACAGATGACCAGGGAGTTCTGTGGAGCTTCTAGGTGGATTTGAACTGCCGATCTTTCAGTTAGCAGTGAGTGCTTAATCTCTGCATCAGTTGGACTCCTTCCATAATGCGGACAGCCAAGGAAACCCTGTGGATCAGTTGTACTCGGTCCCACGGGATGATCATGAGTCAGAATCAACTAGACAGGCACATGCTTTGTGATCCTCCCCTCTAGTCATCCGAGAACTGGAACGCAGGTGCACGCCCTACCTTGGAGTCGGGACCTCTGTAGTCGGGAAATTCACCCCTGGGGACCTCCCCACTCCAGGCTGGGTAAATCTCAGACAAAAGCAGCTAGCAGTTGGCAGGGCCTAGGGCGCCCAGGCTAGGGAAGCTGTGGATCAGGTCTCTTCTGAAGCCTGTGTATGGAGGGGCTGGGGGAGGAAGAGGAAGGGCTGGATCGAGAGCTGGGGCGCAGCAGTGATTGAGAGGGTAGCCCTGGAAACGGAAGCTGAAAGCAGAGCCAGCTAGCCAGTAGAGGGAGACCAGTTACCTCGGGGCAGGGCCCTGGGGAGGAGGGTGCAGGTGTGTGGCAGAGATGGCAAGATTAGCTTCCTTTGATGTCATTTGGCATCTAGTTGTGTACGTTGTAGTTAGGTTGTGGGTGCGGCTCATTGTGAGGCCAGCGGGGTCACGGCCAGGCTGGAAGAGAAACTGGGTGCCTCCACTCAGGATCCAGAGGACGTGTCTGGGCAGCAGTAGGGTGCTCAGGGAGCCATGTATCCAATCCCAGAACCAGAACTGGGGCTGGAACATGTCACCTAAGGGTCAGGAGAGTCCCCGAGGCCCCAGGGTCCTGGAGAGGGGGCACATTGCACCTGAACCTCTGCCTGGCTGTGAGCAGAGAGGTGGAGAGTATGAAGAGATGTTCTGGTGTACCAGGAACCAGGCCGGGTCCAGCCTGCCAACTGGAGCCCAGCCAGCCACCTCGGGCTCTTCCTTACAAGACTCAGATGCTGGGGATTCAAACCACGCCAACAGAGCGACGGGAAAGTGGTGTCCATCTGGGCAGGGGTGTCCCTGGAGCTCTGGGGGGGAACCAAAGCAGAAGGGAGGGCTGGAGACAATGCAGGCAGGGACATCAGATAGTTCTGGCCAGGGTGTCTAAGTCCAGGGAAGGAAACCAGACCCTTTGCTGGTCTCCCAAGAAGAGACTAGAGTTCCATACAAACATTTCATGGAATTGGTTACAAGAAGTGTATTTAATCTGCTGTCATTAGCTGTCCCTTTGTGTTCTGTCGAAAGCCGTGCAGAGATCTGATGTGGCCTTTACACACATGGTAACCTGTCACGTCATTTTATTTACTGTGATGTGATGTGTATTATGCAGAGTTTTCCCCGGAGCACCTGCCTCATGTTTACTGAGGTGGAGCTGGGAACAGGGTATAGCGTGGACACAGAAAGCTTTGGGAAGGGTGGTTAGAAGTTAACCTTTACGTTCAGTGGGACCTTTGGGCCACTTGGTTAGCTTTTTGGGAAATGGATTCAGAGCTATTTGCTTCAATACGCTCTCCAGCATCATAAACCATCTGTAGGAGGCATTGATTTAGAGCTCAGACTACTTCACTAAATGGAGTTCCTTTGTCAGCACTTGACTGCTAAATAATTTGTACATGGTGTAGAGTACTTAGCACGGGGTTCTAGTCAACAGTGATATAACTCAGAAGGAGGCTCTGGAGATCTACTTCCGAAAACTACACCAAAACACTGGGGGGCACCATGTGTGGAATCTACTTATGAAAAATCATCCACTGAGAACCCTGTGGGTACAGTTCTACTCTGATACACACACGGGGCACCATGAGTGGGATCTACTTATGAAAAATCATCCACTGCGAACCCTGTGAGCACAGTTCTACTCTGCCACACACACACAGAGACACCATGAGTGGGATCTACTTATGAAAACTCATCCACTGAGAACCCTGTGGGGCACAGTTCTACTCTGACACACATGGGGCATCATGAGTGGGATCTACTTATGAAAAATCATCTACTAAGGACCCTGTGAGCACAGTTCTACTCTGACACACACATGGGGCACCGTGAGTGGAATCTACTTATGAAAAATCTTCTGCTGAGAACCCTGTGGGCACAGTTCTACTCTGACACACACG
>NW_006408558.1:16563109-16574625 GCF_000296735.1 Chrysochloris asiatica
GAGTCAGAATTGACTTGGGACAATGGGTCTGACTTGCTTAATCTTTACGCAGACTTTAAGCAAACTGTGTCCTATCTTTCATGCTCAGAGTGGCTGGGCACCATGAGTGGGATCTACTTATGAAAATCATCCACTGAGAACCCTGTAGGCACAGTTCTACTCTGACACTTGAGGGGCACCATGAGTGGGATCTACTTATGAAAATCATCCACTGAGAACCCTGTGGAGCGCAGTTCTACTCTGACACACACATGGGCATGAGTGGGATCTACTTATGAAAACTCATCCACTGAGAACCCTGTGGAGCACAGTTCTACTCTGACACACACATGGGGCACCGTGAGTGGAATCTACTTATGAAAAATCTTCTGCTGAGAACCCTGTGAGCACAGTTCTACTCTGACATACACGGGGCACCATGAGTGGGATCTACTTATGAAACATCATCCACTGAGAACCCTGAGGAACCCCAGTGTCACTTAGACACACATGTACCTCTGAAACATGCTCCTAACCTGGGCCAGGCCCCGCCCACACTCCCCTGAAGATGGTTCAGCTTCTTAAAGTCTTGCACCCCTGCACCTATCTATGCTCGGTAGAGTAGGCAGTATGGTTGTATTTCTTTTTCAGAACTAAATATTATATATGTATATATATATATATATATAGAGAGAGAGAGAGAGAGAGAGAGAGAGAGAGAGAGAGAGAGAGAGCATTATTTCACCCAAGCCGTGGTATTTTTAGTAACCTCATATGCGTGTGAAAGCTGGACAGTGAATAAGGAAGACCGTAGAAGAATTGATGCTTTTGAGTTATGGTGTTGGAGGAGAATATTGAAAGTACCATGGACTGCCAAAAGAACCAACAGATCTGTGTTGGAAGAGATGCAGCCGGAGTGCTCTTTAGAAGCCAGCATGGTGAGACTTCATCTCTCATACTTTGGACATGTTATCAAGAGGGACCAGGTCCTGGAGAGAAAGACATCATGCTTGGTAAAGTGGAGAGGGTCAGCAGAAACGAGGAAGGACCCCCAACAAGATGGATTGGCACAGTGGGCTCTAGTGTACCAATGTGAGGGTGGCATAGGACATGTTGTACTCTGGGAACAGACTCTGCAGCACCTAACAACAGCAACATAGAAGGTCCGGCTGTGGCACTGTCAGATAAGCACTGGACTGGCGACCACAGAGTCGGGGGTCAAAACCCACGTCTGCTCTCGGGAACCCTCTCCAGCATTGCTATGAGTTGGAACCGACTCAATGGGACACGACTACAGGATAATAGCTTCCATGGTTTTTTTTGGTGTTAACACTCATACATATGAAGGTACCCTAGTGGCACAATGGTCAGATGCTCAGCTGCTAACCAAAAGGCTGGTGGTTCAAACCCACCCAAAGGCTTCTCAGGAAAGACCTGGTAATCTGCCTCGTAAAGACTACAGACTAGAAAACCCGGTGGGGCAGTTCTCTGTCACGTGGGGTCGCTATGGGTCCAACATTGACTAGGTTTCACAAAACAACAACACCCATTTAATACTGTTGGCCAAGCAGGTGAGACCACATGACCCTCAGAGAGGAGAAGGGTGGACTCTGGAAGTGAGGCCCCCGGTGGGGAGGGTGTTGACAGGACCAGGGCGGATGGGAGACAGAGGGGAGACTAGTCTCCAGAGCAGTTGAGGTGAAGCGTATGTGGTACCCTCTGCCAGTGTGTGGAATGACGTAAAATAAGTGCCCCATAACTGGGGTCAGTTCTGTGTACGTTTGAGGTGATTTTTGTTTCAAGCCAGAGTGTCTGAGGAGGAACAGTTTCTCTTCAGGACTCAGCTGTCTTCTTTCCTACATCCCTTCATGGCACCCAGAGCTTAGCATGGCTTCTCAGAACAGCTGCCACACAGCCCTGGAGGTGAAGACCCTGTGTGTTGGGGCTAGCAGTTCTACCTGAAGGTCATGGGTCACGGCATTTGTGGCCTCATGTGTGAACCTTCAGGGTTTCTTCTAGACCATCGTCTGGGGAGCTGATGGGGCACAAGATGGACTAAGTTGGCAAACAGCCATTGGTTTCTGGTGCGAGTTGGGTGGTTCTGGTGTGACATGTGGTTCCTTGGGATGGATAAAGCACTGGGCTGGGGTGATCCCTGCTTTTGGTGCCTTGAATTGGAGTGAGGGGCTCTCTATGCTTGGGGTCTGGAGGCTACAGGGGAGGGCAAGGGGATCCACAAAGCTGGACCATGGTACAAAGACAAGTTAATAATGTTCTACATTGGAACATTGTCTTCAACCTAAAAGCTCCTTTTCTTCTGACATCAAGCAAAATTGGAACAGGAGACACTCTTTGGAGGACATGCCGTTCACCTGCCTCCTGTCTGTTGGTATACATTAAATCTTGCTGGCTTCACACACAGAAAAAGGGAATGAGAACATCAGCGCAGACCCCTAAAAGTGCCGTGGGCCACACTTAACTGGACCTTCTCCTTGCAAACCTTTCTGTGCCATGGAGACTGTTTGGCCCTCAGCGACTCTCTGGGACAGAGTAGAAGGTCTTTTAAGGTTTTTAAGGTTGTGAGAGGATGTGGCATTCTGTTACTGTGACACATTTACAGCCTTGGAGTCCCCATGGGGCAGTTGCCCAGTGGCCCCTGTAGGTTTGCTATGAGTCAGAATTGACTTGGGACAATGGGTCTGACTTGCTTAATCTTTACGCAGACTTTAAGCAGACTGTGTCCTATCTTTCATGCTCAGAGTGGCTAGTGGGTTGGAACCGCCGACCTTTGGATTAGCAGCCAAATGCTTTAACCACTGTGCTGACAGGGTTTCTTGGCCAGGGGAAGGAGGGGTGAAGTGTGGTGGTTCTGAAGTGGACCTGTTCTGAAAAAAATTTGGTAAACAGAGAGGAACAACTTTAAATCAGGACAAACTGCATTTCCATACAGGGAGTTTTATAACATCGGGTACTGTATTCCATATGTTTACGGTCTTCTTCCTCAATCCTCTAGGGAATTGTTCACGATGGCAGAAGCTCACCAAGCTGTGGCCTTTCAGTTTACCGTTACTCCAGATGGGATTGATCTCCGGCTGAGTCATGAGGCCCTCAAACAGATCTATCTCTCCGGACTTCACTCCTGGAAAAAGAAGTTCATCAGATTCAAGGTTTGCCCTTCTGGGTCCATTTCTAGATGCTATCCAGGGTTCCAGGGGAGGGGGGATGCAGTCGATGAACATCCTGGGCTGCTAACTGAAAGGCAGAAGTGTCTGTGCACCCAGAGGTACCTCGGAAGAAAGGCCTGGCAAATCTTCTTCCGAAAGATTAGCCATTGAAAACTCCGTGGAGCACAGATCTACTCTGACACACACGGACGGGACTGCCGTGTGTCGGGAGTTGAAGCTGCAGCAACTGTTTATCTTTCTTTTTTTAAAAAATAATACTCTCTTCAACTTCTAGCATGTGGGTTTCTAGATATTGACATTATAAATATTCTAGAATGATAGCTTTGTTGCTGTTGTGAAGTGCTGTGGAGTTGTTCCCACTCTTCGCAACCCTTTAGAGGGTTTCTGAGGAGCAGCTGGCGAATTTGAACCACCGACCTTGTGATTCAAACTGACCTTGTGAAGTGCTTATACCACAGCGCCACACCAGGACTCCCATCATTTATACAAAAGGGCTTTAAAAAGTTTGTGGAAAAATGGAATTAAAAAATGAGGAATTTTCCCACGAAATTGTTGAAACCCCCTCGTGTTTCCATCATGCTTAAGAGCCGTAGAAACACTGTCATGCATATGGGCTCACTGAATTCTTGAGAGGAGCCTCTCTGGCACAGTAACTAGGGCAGGTGGGCAAGGAAACGTAGACTCGGAGAGGGTAAGTCGAAGTCAGAGGAAAAGCCAGCACTGTATCTTCTGCCCCGAGCCCAGTATTCCTTAGACTTTGTAGAAAAAGTGATTTTTTTTTCCCCCCCAGCTGTATAAACTCAAGCAACTTTGTTTAATAAATATCTTGCCGATAAAATATTCTAGTGTCAAACAATGAATGCAAATACAGCTCATGTCAAATGTTCTCAATTCTGCTTGCTTGAAGACGTGGAAATGCAGTCCCCTTTTTGGCATTAGACATGCTTACATGTTATTCTTTTATTGTAATTCAGTTTTTGAAATCACAGGAGCAATCAGTGTATGTGTAGAAAACTTGGGAGAGGTTGAATTGAAAGGGCTGCGAGTCAGAAGGCAGTACTGCTTACCACCCAGGGGTGTTGTTTCTTTCATTGTTCTCAGAAGGTGGCTAAGAGAAAGAAAAGGTTTCCCCAAAAATGGAGTTGGTGCTATGGAATGTGGGGGAGACGTGTCCCTGGGGCTCAGTCCTGGGTCTTTGTTATTAGGTGCTGCCAGGCCGTTTCCCTCTCATAGTGACCCTGTGCAGACCACTGACCATCCTCATGGTTGTTACATATGAGTCCATATTTGCTGCCACTGGGTCAGTCCATCTAGTTGGGGGTCTTCCTCTTTTTCGACGACCCTTCTTTTTACCAACCATGATGTCCTTCTCCAGGGACTGGTCCTTCCTGGTAACATGTCCTGGAATCCCATCCCATCCCATTAGCCTTCAGTCAGCTGCCATTTTCCATTGGCAGCGGAGGAGGGGTTTCCCTAATGGGTAAAAACCCGGACGTCAAATTAACTGCTCCAATTGGAGGATTTGGCTGAGGGCTAATTAGCCATTTTTTTACCCCCCAAATCTAAGAAAATGGAAGTGAGGGTGCACAGGCAATCGTATCCAACCCAGTGAAAATAAGGTTTTGATTTTAGAGACCTTATAGTGTGGTGCTGTGGGTTAATGCGCCAGACTGCAAAGCTGTTTGAACTGCAGGGTCTGCGGTTCAAGCTCACCAGCTGCTCCTTGGAAACCTTATACAGGGTTGCTATGGGTCAGAACTGACTCAACAGCACTTAACAACAATACAGTTAAGGAGCTCTGGTAGCGTAGTGGTTACGAATCGGGCTGTGAACCACAAGGTCAGCAGTTTGAAACTACCAGCTGTTCCGCGGGAGAAGGATGAGGCTTTCTGCTCCCATAAGGATTTACAGCCTCGGAAACCCTGTACAGGGTCGCTATGAGTCGGAACCGACTCCACGGCACTTAATAACAACAACAATATAGTACAGATAAGGAGTCCTGGTAGTGTAGTGGGTTAGGAGTTGGGCTGCTAACTGTAAGGTCGTCAGTTCAAATCTACCAGCTGCTCCTTGGGAAAAAGATGAGGCTTTCTGCTCCCATAAAGATTTATAGCCTCAGAAACCCTATACAAGTTGGCTGTGAGTCAGAACCAACTTCTCGGCACACAATCACTACCACTGCACAGTTAGGAGCCAGCCCCTAAGTGGTATTGTTAAGCACTCGGCTACCTAAAGCAGGGGTGGAGAGTGTCCAGTACCCGAAATCATTTGGCCTGGCCCTACCACAGCAAAATGCAGTTCTAGCCATCATGTTGCTGTAGAGTTGGTTCCGACCCATAGCAACCCTTTACAGGGTTTCCGAGGAGCGGCTGGTGAGTTTGAACCGCTGACCTTGTGGTTCAAATCAACCTTGTGGTCTAGTGCATTGTCCCACAGGGCCACACTAGGAGCCATCACATTAGGGGGGAGTTCATGAAATGTTTAACCAAATAGAGCAGGCTAATTTTTAAGTTGATAATTTTGTGTGGCTGACAAATGATGTTATAAATTTTGGCAGAAAAAAGGTTCCCCACCCCTGACCTAAAGGTTGACACTGTGGAAGGAGACCCGACAATGTGATCCCATAAAGATTGTTGTTATTAAGTGCCTTTAGTAGATACTGACTCATAGTCACATTGTAGGGTTTCCGAGACTTTAAATCTTGGAGCAGAAAGTCTCAACTTTCTCCTGCGGGAGCAGTTGGCGGGCTTTAACTGCGGACCTTGTTCACATTTAAAGGTTCACAGTCCATTGCTTATCCTATGGGACCACCTCACTGTCCCATAAAGATGACAACCAAAAAACCCCCTATGGTGCAATTCTACTCTAACATATGAGGTTGCCATGAGTTAGAATAGACTCGATGGCAATGGATTTAGCCTTTTGGTCTTCTAGGACAGCAAGGAGTCCTTGGGGAGTGAAAACAGTTCAGTGCTCAACTACTAACCACAAGGTTAGCGGTTCAAGTCCACTCAGAGGTACAAGGTCTGGCAATTTACTTCTGAAAGATCACAGCCACTGAGAACCCCATAGAGCACAGTTCTACTCTGACACACATGGGGCACCATGAGTGGGGTCTACTTAAGAAAAATCATCCACTGAGAACCCTGTGGGCACAGTTCTACTCTGACACACACAGGGGCACCATGAGTGGGATCTACTTATGAAAACTCATCCACTGAGAACCCTGTGGGCACAGTTCTACTGTGACACACATGGGGCACCATGAGTGGGATCTACTTATGAAAACTCATCCACTGAGAACCCTGTGGGCACAATTCTACTCTGACACACACGGGACACCATGAGTGGAGTCTACTTATGAAAAGTCATCCACTGAGAACCCTGTGGGGCACAGTTCTACTCTGACACACACGGGGGCACCATGAGTGGGATCTACTTATGAAACATCATCCACTGAGAACCCTGTGGGCACAGTTCTACTCTGACACACACGGGGCACCACGAGTGGGATCTATTTGTGAAAAAATCCATCCACTGAGAACCCTGTGGGCACAGTTCTACTCTGACACTCACATTGGGGACCATGAGTAGAATCTACTTATGAAAAATCACCCACTGAGAACCCTGTGGGCACAGTTCTACTCTGACACACATGGTACCCTCTCTCCTTCTCCATTCCCTCCCTTCATGTATTTATTTCCACCTAACTTTTTAATTGTTTTTAAGAAGAATTTTTAACTTCTGGGAACCTGAGATAAACCCTGTATTTGTAATCTCTTTGTCCCACATCTTTTAACTATTGGCTAGGGATTCAGTAGGACGAACATTTAGGGATGTGAGTATCTTCTAGGAGAATTCAAATAAAGAGGCGTTGATGTTTATTTAACCTGTTGTCTTGTTGGCTCAATATATTACTATGCTGATTTTGGTAAGCAAGGCTTCTTTTAATTTTAAATTGGAAATTTTCAAACCTACACAGACGTAAGGAGAGTAGGTTAGAGTTTTCTGTTGTTTTTCCCCAAGCCCCCGTCTGCAGCATTTTGCCAATTGTCTTGTGTCTTAGGCCCTTCCCTTTTCTTATAGAGTATTTTCCAGCAAATTCTTGATGTCACGGGAATTCTCCTTTAAATTCTTTGGGGTCAAGCAGGCATCCTGATTGAGGAGAATGGGGAAGGGGTGACTTGGGAACCAGAGTCACAAAGACACTAGATCAGATCAGACTGGGAGGGGGCGGGCCGGATGGCTTGAGGGCATCTGAAATCAGAGCAGACTGGAGGGGTGGGGGATTGAGTGATTCTCAGCTAGGTGCAGCGAAGGTGTCTGTATGACGAACTAGCGTTCCAGGTGAACCTCAAGTTCTGGGATCGCTCTTGGAGAAAGTATTATGAGTTTGTTTTTTGGCTCAGGAAGCGGCGAAAATGGGGAAGGAGTTAGAACATTGGAGGGATGTAAACAAGGCAAGATTTCTGTCTCACAACAGTGTGTGGTTTGCCACAAACCATCTTCTCTCCCACTGTTCTGGGGTTCGCCGAGTGGTCCCTCTGCCCGAGGGACATCCGATCCAGGGCGTGCGCCCTGTGAAGGGTGTAGCTTACAGCATGTGCTTGCTTTCAGAATGGAATCATCACGGGCGTGTATCCAGCCAGCCCCTCCAGCTGGCTCATCGTGGTGGTGGGGGTCATGTCTACCATGTACGCCAAGATCGACCCTTCTCTGGGGATCATCGCAAAGATCAACCGGACCCTCGACACGACGTAAGTCCTCCTTGTCCTTGGAAGCAATAGATGCTTTATTGCTGGTGTTTGTCTGGCTTTTCTAGCAGCGTAACCACAGACACCTCCGGCTCTGGGTTTGTTGGAAGCATTTCTTGGCTTTCTCCCCATTTTTGGACTGGTGGTCCCCCAGGAGTTGCTGTCCCTTTTGCTGAAGCTGCAGGCACACCTAATCCAGTCAGCATGTCTGTCAAGGGAGTTGGCTTCTGACCGGGTGTTACTGTACCTTTTGAATCTGTTCTGGATTCCAGCTGTGCTCCTAGGAACAATTGCTGGGGGACAGTCTCCAGGGTGATCTCAGCTGCTTGGGTCCCCCTCAGAATGGTGGGGAAAGCCCCAGGGGACCCTTGTTATCTTCCCCTCATGGGATTTTAATTTTTCTGGGCACTGGAGAGTGGGATTTCTTTTTGCCAAAAGATTTGACCTGGAAGTGCCTTGGTTAGGAAATTCTGCTCCCTTAGGCGTTAAACTCAAGGGCAGGGATCCAAGTATGAAGCGTGTATGCTCTTAGGGTTCCTCGCTGTTAAGTCCATTCTGACTCATGGCCACCCTGTGTGTGCGCAGTCAAAGTGCTCCTGAGGGCTTTCCGAAGATTGCCAGGACCTTTCCTCTGAGGTACCTTTCAGTTAGCACTTAACTATTTGCACCACCCAGGGACTGCTAAGTCTTTGGCTTCAGAAACAATACTCCCCAAGTGTTGGTTCTGTAACAGGGCTTTGTCTGTGGGTCGGAGTTGCCCGTGGAGGCTGCAGTCAGGCACGAGGTGGGGAGGACCGTGACGTAATGGGGCACAGGGTGTGCCCACTGGCTTCTGGGCCCGTGTTGTCAATGTTGGATGGTGGCCAAGACAAAAATGGACTTGATCACGGAGTTCTACTGGGTGCTTAGGTTTACATGTCTTTATTCAGTCAAAAAGTCTAAGGAACATAAGCCAGTAAAGTGTGGCATGTGGTGAAATCTACTCCTAAAATTTCATTCCTGATGACTCTAGAAGATTGACGCAGTTTAACTTCCAAACCAAACCTCCTGCCATCAGTTACACGTCAGAGCAGCCCTAGATAGGACTTCTGAGACTAATAACTCTTTATGGGAGCACACAGCCTCATTTTTTTCCAGAGAAGTTCAAGGGTTTGAACTGCTGACCTTAATGGTTAGGAGCCCAATGCCTAACTCACAGAACCATCAGTCTCCTTGGATTTTACTTAGCATATACATATCCCTAAGAGTGAACTTCTTATCATGACAAATTATGGACAACATTGTGGAGAATGGGTATTCCGGAACACTTAATTACACTCATGAGGAACCTGTACAGAGACCAAGAGACAGTCATTCAAACAGAACAAGTAGACACTGAATGTTTAAAACTAGGAAAGGTGTGTGCCAGGGTTGTATTCTTTAACCATACTTATTCATTCTGTGTGCTGAGCAAATAATTTGAGAAGCTGGATAATATGAAGAAGAATGTGGCTTCAGGATTGGAAGAAGATTCATCAACAACCGATATGTAGATGGTACAATCTTGCTCGCTGGAAGCAATGAGTTGGATTTACTGATGAAGATCAAAGACCACTGAAGACAAATGGAGAAAAGATTGAAGTTGTCAAAGACTGCGTTTTACTTGGATCAACCGCCAACACTCATGAAAGCAGCAGTCAAGAAACCAAACAACATATTACATTAGGCAAATCTGCAGTGCAGCAAAGATGTCAGTTTGAGGACTTACGTGCTCCTGACCCAAGCCATGATATTTTCAGTAACTTCATCTGTATGTGAAAGTCGGATAATGAAGAAGGAAGACTAGAAGAATTGATACATTTGAGTTATGATATTGGAGAAGAATATTAAAAATACCATGGACTGCCAAAAGAACAAACAAATCTGTGTTGGGAAGAAGTACATCCAGAATGTTCCTTAGAAGCCAGGATGGCCAGACTTTGTCTCTCAGACTTCAGACAGGTTATCAGGAGAGACCAGTCCCTGGAGAAGGAGATCATGCTTGGTAAAGTGACGGACAGTGAGAACGAGGAAGACCTCCAAGGAGGCCGGTTAGCACAGTGACAGCACCAGTGGGCTCCAACGTAACTTGTGAGGATGACGCAGGGCAGGGCAGTGTTTAGTCCTGTTGTGTATGAGGTCGCTGTGAGTCGGAACCAACTGCATGTAGCAGTGACAATGCACTTTGTTCCAGCAATGTTACTTGTGCCCCTGCCTCCTCAGCCTCGTCTTTGGACCCATCTGCAGAGTTTTGGTCCTTGTTCTCGGGGCCTCTGGGATGCAGGAAGGGATTTAGAACCTAATGGAGGGACTTGTAGTATTCAGTTGTGTAATAAGACCTGGATGGGACCTTTATTAGCATCAATGTCCTGTCATTTTTGTGCCAGTGTACCTGGGACTGGAGAACATAGTCTCTCTGGGGACTGGGGACTTTATCACTCTTCACTTGTCACTCAGGAAGCAGCTGGCCAACCTGGGACCCTCGGGGAATCATGCCTCTCACCTGGCTTTGGTTACTCGGATCACCGTATGCATTGGGTTGGGCCGAGTGCTCTGAAGCCTGGAGTGTGCTCAACCTGGATTTTTTTTGAATCTTTGGCCAAATCTGGTTTACAGATCAAATCTGGTTCCCATTTATCAATCGATATGTGTTGTTTCATGTCACTGATTGCTGTTCCTGCAATAAAACACCTCTTGTCCTACTTCCTCCCTGTGCTTCCTGTTTCAATTTTTTTCTTTACTGGTCCTTCTGAACTTTGCCCTTGGGCAAATGTTGTTCTTTTGTTTCTACCTCAAATAGTCACATGTATACCGCCTTGGTGTTACTGCTCATCTTGTAGGCCTGTCTGTGGTTTGGCTGAGAAATGAACCACGGAGGTGAGTCCAGTTTCTTACCTCAAGTGTACCTGAGGGCCGGCTGGGTCTTCAGAAGATCTGTTTCTTTGTCTTTCTAAACCTGGTTCAAGGTCAGCGCTTTCCAGCTTCCTGAGAGGGGCTGCTGAGACTCCAGGCAGCTGGTTTCTGAAGGGCAACACATGAAAGGGCTAAGTGACCTTGGTCTTTATCCCTGCGCTTTCCCAGAAGCCTGTTCAGGAATGTGGCTTTCAGTGAGAGGGTTTTGCCGATGCTTTATCAAAGTGCATGTATGTATGTTCACATGTATACATGTATGTGTGTCTGTATATGTGTTATACCTGAGCATGTATATGTGTCTGCATGTACATGTGCTTGTAAGTGTGTGTATATCTGTATATGTGTGTGTGTACATATATACATTATATATATACATATATATACATGCACACACACACGAGGGGGCTTCAGAAAGTTAATGACTAAATGGAATGAAAAGATAATGAAATTATCCTACAAACTTTTTTTTTTTTTTTTAGCTAATAATTAGTTTACATCCATTTATCTGTAGAATAACTGATTTGAACATGAGTTTTTCCATATCAGCATTCTACAAGGTTTTTTTTTTTTAATTAAATGTTTTTATTTTGGATTGAGTGAAAGTTTACAGGGCACATCATCAGCTTCACATTCAACCATTCATATAGCTTGTTTCATTACATTGATC
>NW_006408558.1:16576655-16577364 GCF_000296735.1 Chrysochloris asiatica
GGTTTGTTCTGAGGGGACCCGACCACTTGCCTTGATGTATCCTGGGTGAGCAACTTGTTTATTCTTGTAGTAACCGTCAGTCTGCCTCTATTGTTTTGTGTTTTTCCTATCGGTCTTTCTTTCAAGAGGTATCTTCTGTCCTTCTAGCCACTCCAGGCTGGTCTGCTAGTCCTTTCAAGTGGTAATTTCCCACCTCTGAAGATTCTGGAGGCTGTTCAGGATTCCACCTATGGTCTTATGTAATGCAGAGGCTCCGCAGGAAGCCTTTTTCGCTGGGCACGTTGTAGTACCATTTTAGGTATTCCAATTAGTTATAGGCAGAAGACGGACTTACAAGCTTTCTATGGTGATATTTCTGGCTATTCCTTTCTCTCCCCCTCCAGTGCCTATTTTATACTGGTATGCCAGGGAAACCAAGATTCAAAAGACAGCCAAGCATCTTAACATTGTTCCCCCCTTTTCCCCATTCCAACCATGTCTCAATCCCTGTATCTCACCATGTCTCAATCCCTGTATCTCACCATGTCTCAATCCCTGTATCTCACCATGTCTCAATCCCTATATATCACCATGTCTTAATCCCTGTATCTCACCATGCCTCAATCCCTATATCTCACCATGTCTCAATCCCTGTATCTCAGAACACTGTTGTTCCAAGGTTGTACATTCATCATTCTTTACCTCTATCCCACTTAGCGAATACAAACCT
>NW_006408558.1:16585947-16587758 GCF_000296735.1 Chrysochloris asiatica
GTGGTTTGGTCACGCCTAAGATGTTGATTCTAGGCCTCTGAGCCTGGCAGATTCAAAAGTGTGCAATTTCTTGCTTCAGTTTCAAGTTCCAATAGCTATAAGTCTTCAAACTTTTAAAATATTCCTATCTCTGTGGTTCCGAGTTTTGGATCTCTGCCCTGGGTCTGCTTTGCCTAGTATACTGTGGTGTTGCTGACGGTGAACCTCACTGCACCTCCACCCTAGCCACCATCAAGCCCCCTTCTTTTCTTTTTTTCCAAGTGCCAAAATATGCGTGTATTATCCCAGCTCTGGGATATGCAAAAATAAAAATATTGGTGCCACATCCTTCCATGCACCTTTCTAATTTGTTGTTATGAAGTGCCGTTGAGTCGATTCCGACCCATAGTGACCCTGTACACGGTTTCCAAGGAGCAGCTGATGAGCTTGAACCACTGACCTTGCAGTTCAGTAGACTTTGCAGTCTGACACATTAGCCCACAGTGCCACACCAGGATTCCCCTTTCTAATTTAGCCAACATCAATTTGGAAAAGGCTAGAACTGATATCTTTATGTGTACATGTACATATTTTCATATTTTCGGCCCATCCTTATCCCTGTCTTTATTCGATTTCAATCTTTTATAAACATCCTTAAAAGTCCTCAAGTGTACCCTAACACCACCTTCTCCCCATCAGTCATTCAATACTGTTTGGTTTGCATTCAGTTTGTGTATTAATCACATTGTGGTTGGTCAAAAGTCGATGGGCTGCAAAGTCGGTTTGAACCGCAAAGTTGGTGGTTCAAGCTCACCAGCTGCTTCTTGAAAACCCTACACAGGGTTGCTGAGTTGGAACTGACTTGATGGCACTAAACAATGTTAACAACAACAACAAGGGGAAATAAACAATTTTAAGCTATACTCTATGCGTCACAGTTACCCATGACATGGTTTTTCATCAGTGTTTGCAACTTCACACACCTTGTAGCTCTCTGACGTCTCTTGCAGCTTCTAGAACTGAACATACGTCTTCTGGGTGGACTGTCTGTGATCCATGAACTCATGCAGTGCCTGATTTGGTGGGTTCTCATTTGGTGTTCGTTTCAGAACTGAGTTCTTTTGGCAACGGCACTGAATGTTCCAGAACTTGAGCTATCTTTGTAGGTATTTCTGTTTCAGCATGGTTTTCTACCTTAGTTTTTTCTTTAATTTCAGGGAGTGATTCATTTTTGCTGGTTTTTGTCAGTTGATGATTCAACGATTTCATACATTTGCTGACTTGCATCCTATGTCCTTTTCCCAGGTACCTTTGCAGTTGTTACTGACTGAACTGGGAAGCAAACAGTTGCTCCTAAAGTGGCTAGTCCCAATGGATAGACGATATTCTTAACTCTAGAACCTGAAATCAAACATGCTAGTCCTGAAACAGTGATTGCTTCAATTTTGGGGAGAAAACCTCCAGGCGGATTCTTCAGATAAACTTAAGTATCTTTTCCAGATGGTTGGAAAAGGAACTGTGTCCATGATCCCATGTTTCACAAAGACACATCCACCCTTGCATCAATCAGTGTGACTACTAGTTGGATTGAGGATGGAAACATGGCCCATTTGAAATGACCGGAGAGCTAAGCAGGTGCCTACCGTATTTTGGGGGCGCTGCTCTAGCTTCACCAGTGTCTTGTTTGATTCCTCTTCTTCACTATAAATACCCTATAGATACATGAATCAGACTTGTAGGCCTGGGTCTTAGCTTTCCCATTAGAATACTGTCAACACTCACAGAAACCAAGTAAAAACGATTCTTTTCCCCATTACTTTTCAATTCCGTGT
>NW_006408558.1:16588995-16608058 GCF_000296735.1 Chrysochloris asiatica
GCAGATTTGCCTAATGCAATACGTCGTCTGATTTCTTGACTGCTGCTTCCATGAGTGTTGATAGTTGATCCAAGAAGAATGAAGTCCTTGACAACTTCAATCTTTTTTTCCGTTGATAAGAATGTTGTTTAATGGTCCAGTGGTGAGGATTTTTCTTTTCTTTACACTGAGATGCAATCCATACCGAAGGCTGTGCTCTTTGATCTTTATCAGTAAGTATTTTAAGTCTTCTTTACTTTCAGCAAGCAAGGTTGTATCATCTGCATATCCCAGGTTGTTAATGAGTCTTCCACCAATCCTGTGCCACGTTTTTCTTCATATAACCCAGTGTCTTGGCTTATTTGCTCAAATACAGGTTGAATGAGTATGGTGAAAGAATACAACCTTGTCACACACCTTTCCTAATTTTAAACCATTCAGTGTTCCCCATGTTCTGTTTAAACTACTGCCTCTGGGTCTATGTACAGATTCCTTGTGAGCACAATTAAGTGTTCCAGAATACTAGAAAGAAGGAGAGATGAACTATTTCCTAATATTTAGTCACTGAAAACCTTATAAGTTTCATTAATTAGTTTATGCTGAAATGCAGTTTGGTTTTTGACAAGTAGCTGTGTCTTTATAGATTTATGAATCTGAATTTAGGAATTTAAAGTATAGGACAGCTCTTCCACGGGAGAAAGCTGAGGCTTTCTGCTCCCGTAAAGATATACAGCCTCGGGAACCCTGTACAGGGTCTCTGTGAGTCAGAACCGACTTCACAGAACGTAACCCCCACCAACCAAAGTATAGATTATCTGGAAGATGTTGTTGTTGTTGTTAAGTGCCGTCGAGTCGGTTTCGACCCATAGCGACCCTGTACAGGGTTTCCGAGGGTGTAAATCTTTACAGGAGTAGAAAGCCTCATCTTTCTCCCGCGGAGCAGCTGGTAGTTTCGAACCGCTGACCTTAAGGTTCGCAGCCCGATTCGTAATCACTACGCTAAAGATAGCTTCTTAAATTCCAAAGTCTAAGTTTGCTTTTAAGTGACATTATTTAGAAAGGTTTAAAACCGAGACCGCAGTTACATTTTGAGGCAATATTTGAATGATAAGTTTTGAAACAACAGAATTTTACCTTGAAGACATCTCTTTGTATTTGTTGTTGTTGTTAAGTGCTGTCATTGCGACCCTGTACAGGGTTTCCAAGGAGCAGCTGGTGGGTTTGGACTGCCAATGTTATAGCTCACAGTCCAGTGCTTATCCTACAGTGCCACTGTTGATCATTTATGAATATTGGATATACCTTTAATGCATGTGTTGGCTGTTTTAATAATATGAAAGCACCCGTAAACATTCTATTTTTGAAACATTTTCCAGTCTTAAAATAACTAAAGCTAACGCTGAAAACAAAACCACCAAGATGTAGGAATACCTGCATTACTTACTAGTGTTTGGGCTTTCCTTTCCTTTGAAATATTCAACTTTGCATCTCAAATGAAATCATTTTTTGTACTTAATATTTAAATGATTATTCCTGTGAGCAACTTCATTTATCCATGATAAATATTCCTACCTCCATCAAAAGCTCCCTCCCCCCTTTTATGAATTTGGGGAGATTTTTGCTTAAAATGACATTTATTAGTTTCATCATGTAAAAGCAAGCTCTTTTGATGTAAATAGTTTAAGTGCAACTTGTGCCAGACGACTTGAGTTTCTTAAGTGTTATTGCAAAATCCCAAGGTATGTTTGAAAGAAAGGAAAACAAAACGGAACATGAAGAGCAGGAAAAGTTGCTGGGACTTGCCCGGTGTCCCCACACAAGGCAGTACATGTTGTGTGGTTTCATTGTGGGCGGGTGAGGTACAGTCAGCAGCCTACCAGCATTGGCTTTGCCATTGAAAGTCTTCCTTTTCACTGATTATGTAAACTAGTCTTGGTGGTTCATCCTCAGGTCAGAAGGTATCCTCTGTAACTCTTTTAAGAGGTGGTCCCACAGGGACCATACCATCTCTGTGTAATGGGGAGCAATTCCCACTTGGGGGTACGTGCTCTCTCATTGGGTTGACAGAGGCAGGTACCCCATGTTACAATAGAACAAAATTTTAGGGGGAGAATGGTGGCTCTGTAGGATAAGCACAAGAGTGGGAACAAGGTTGATGGTTTGAGCTCATCAGCCGCGCCACAGAAGAAAGATGAGGCTCTCTGCTCAGAATTCTCAGAACCCCAGAACACTGGGTTGCTTGTGTTGGAACTGACTCGAAGACACTTAACAAGAACTCCATTTTTATGATGGTCGGTATGCTTGAGTTCAACGTTTCAAGCCACTGTGTATTTTCCATGCCTTCCAACCTAGTGCTATATGTTGGTTGATTGGGTATGTGCCATGGAGTCGGTTCCAACTCATAGCAACTCTGAATCGGGTTTCTGAGGTTGTAAATCTTTGTGAGAGCAAACAGCTTCATCTTTCTCCCACGGAACAGCTCATAGTTTCGAACTGCTGACTTTGAGGTTAGCAGCCCAACGTGTAACCACTACGCTGCCAGAGCTCCTTCACGCTATATGTAGTGAAGAACATTCTGTTACGATCTATATGGTTTTCATTGGCTGGTGTTTGGAAGTCGATCACCAGATTTTCCCTCCTAATCTGTCATAGTCTGGAAACTCTGCTGAAACCTGTCTACCAGGGGGGGTGACCCTGCCGGTACTTGAAGTACTGTTGACAAAGCTTCTAGTAACACGGCAACATGAAACAGATCCCACCATGTGACAGATGAGGTGGGGCTCCTTCCGTTTTTTAGTGCAAGCCTTGCTCAGTTGTGGCCCACACTCACGTGTTTACGCTCTGTCTGGTTTTGTTCTCACAGTGACTACATGTCGGGCCAGACGAAGAACGTGGTCAGTGGTGTCCTTTTCGGCACCGGCCTGTGGGTGGCGCTCATTGTCACCATGCGCTATTCACTCAAGGTCCTGCTCTCCTACCACGGGTGGATGTTCACCGAGCACGGCAAGATGAGCCGCGCCACAAAGATCTGGATGGTAATTCACTTGGGCTCTGTGGGGCTCTTGTATCGGTGGGTTTGTTCTTGAAATGTAGATCCTTGTGGAACTTTCTGTCCTTTGACACATGGTGTGGGGTCTGGGTAGTGTCCTTACTTGCTTCTTGTTGTTGTTAAGCGCTGTTGAGTTGGTTCCAACCCATAGCAACCCTGTATCTCCCAGGAACAGCTGATGAGCTTGAACTGCTGACCTTGGGGTTCAAACCGACTTGGCAGCCCAGTGCATTAACCCGCAGTACTCTCTGGTAGTGTAGTGGTTACGAATCAGGCTGCAAACCTCAAGGTCAGCAGTTCGAAACTACCAGCTGTTCCACACGAGAAAGATGCATTCTGCCTCCCGTAAAGATTTATAGCTTCGGAAACCCTGTGCAGGGTCGCCATGAGTTGGAACCGACGCCATGCATGGCACATCACCACCACCACCACTACCACTCCTTATATGCTGGAGGGGCTTAATTCACCCTCATGCATATGTTTAGGCCCCAGAATGATTTTCCTTTCATGGTGCTAGAGAATGCTGGACATTTTATTAGCCAAGTCGGCTGTCTATAAAATACAAGGAGTTGTTCGTTGCAGCTTTCCTCGTTTACAGCATAGAAGCTGCTGCCTTGTAGCATCTCTGACTCACGTGTAGCCAGACATTCTGTGTCTTCCGTCAGCTGACCCCCTTGACAGGGACGCCCATGATTCATGGTTTGATCTAGTGTGCTCTGAAGCTGGCCTTGGCCGTCAGCCCGAAGTTCCATTTGTTCAAAGTGAATTGCTTTGGCATGTGCATGATATTTGTCCAAGTTCCAGCGTGTAAAGGTTTTAAATCAACTGGGGCTTTCTGAAATGAAACCAAGGTGGGAGCCATCTCTGGATTTTGGAGACCTCCGTCTTCAGTCTTGGGCCCTGTATGCCCTCTAGGCCTGTGAGTGGGTGTCTGCCCCTCACTGTTTCCCCCCTGAACCCTTACCTACTTACTTCATGCCCACCTAGCTCCCAGGAACCTTGTTTCCAAAGAAGCAAATGGTAAATTTACCAACTTAGTCATCTTATGCTAACAGACTCAAGGAAAGTTCTAGAGCACTTGGTGAGGGAAGGTGGAGAAATGGCCCATAGTCACTTGGAGTTGAACAGAGTGTTGCTTCTCAATTTACAGTAGCCTTGAAGGCCGTCTTCTGTTTTAACATCTAAAGTATTTGGATTGTGTTAACCCTTGCTTTGTTAAGTGGCCTTGTCAGAATGAGGAGGTCCTGGAGGCTGCTAGAGTTTGAACCGGCCAGCCACTTTGTGGGAGGAAGATGTGGCCGTCTACGTCTGTACAGATTGACAGCCTTGGAAACCCTATAGAATAGTTCTGCTTTGTCCTGTAGCTTCTCCTAAAGCTTGTGTTCTCATGGTGGGACTTCCTAGTTTCCTAAGTGAAACAAGCTCTGTGAGCTGTTTCAGTTCCGACCTGAAGAGGGTGCCTTCTGTATGTTCTCACTGTCCCCAGGCGATGGCGCTACTGCGACCGGGCCTGCTGTCCCCGCAGCTGAAAACTTCCAGGGGTCACCAACGCATGCCCTTGATGTCAGACTTCCTTGTTCCAAACCACCCTCTAGCTATTTCTTGGCTGAAAGTTTTCCGATTTCCAGAGAAACCAAATGGTACAGCAAGAAGACACGTGGCGATAGTCCGTACACGGTACACAGATGTGATGTGACACTTCCTCAGAAGGTCTCCACGCCACTGTAGGTTGAGTCCCAACACTCCTCAGCTCCAAGTGTCTCCAGTATGATTTCTCCACATCCCACCAACATGCGCTCTAGAACATTCTTCGCAGTCTGGTCAAGTTTAGATCATTCTACCTCAAGCAGATACAATAATAGTAGGCCGGCCTATGAGGGACATGACCACATGGTTTCCTACAGGGATGGTTCGAGGCCCCCTCAGGCTGCTCAGCTCAGACCCTACGCACGAGCCTCCCAGGGCTCACAGACATAGGTATTGAAGTTGTATTCAGTACCACAGATGCCAGCCAGCCACACCAATAAGCTGTAGCCAAGCTTCCCTCAGACTCTGGTTATCAGTATAATGTTTGCTTGGGAGTTACATGTGGTTTGCTAGGGTCTGTGAGTATGGGGACAGAAATGGACCCAAGGGATAAGGGACCACCACAGAAAATCTGTAAATAATCAGTGAGTCGTATGGATTTGAGAACTGGCTTCGGGGTCTCAGTACAGTCTTGGTCTTTAAGTTGTAACTTGTTTTGCTTTAAAGGGTATGGTGAAGATCTTTTCAGGCCGCAAACCCATGCTGTACAGCTTTCAGACCTCACTGCCACGCCTGCCAGTCCCAGCCGTGAAGGACACCGTGACCAGGGTGGGTCAAACTGAGTGCCCACTGTGCACACATGTTGGTTGTGTTTTTGACCAAAAAACTTATGTCTTAATTACGACTGCGAATTCACTTAGCACCACTGGGCGGTCATTTGCGTCCTCAGTACCTCGCAGGGTTGTTAGTGAAACTCTCTTTTTCACTGGATGTAACAGCACCTCGCAAGTACCTGCTAAAGAAACCGCTTGAAGGGTTGAGGCGCTGGGTGTAGGGGTGATGGTCGGTCCCAAGCCTGTCTCAGGAAAATGCTCATTTTCAAGCCTCCTCCCTATTTCAAAGCAGGCTCCCCAGTGGCAGTGTGCGGGGCAGAACGAAACATTGCCTGGTCCGGCGCCTTCCCCAGCTGCAGCCACTGGGTCAGGTTGTTTCATTGAGGCTTGTCCTCTTATCTACTGACCTTCTACCTTACCAAGCATGATGTCCTCCAGAGACTGGTCCTTCCTGATCACATGTCCAAAGTGTAAGAGACCAAGTCTCACCACCCTCGCTTTTCTAATGAGCGATCTGCATTACTTCTCCCAAGACAGATGTGTTCTTGCGTCTGGTGGCCCACATTGTTTACTGATACTGGAATACTACAACGGCATCTGTACACTATGCAGTCTTTTGTGTCTGGGTTTCTTTGACTCAGCAGAATGTTTTTAAGGTTCGGTTGTGTTGCAGAATAGATCAGAATTTCATTCTTTTCCATGGCTGAGTAAGAGTCGATAGCATGACCGGGCCTCATTTTTGCAAATACATTCCTCTGTTGATGGACCCTGTGCTGTTTCTACCTTCTGACTGTTGTAAATAGTGCTATGGGAAACATCTGTGAGCAGGTTTTTGCTCACCTACATGCTCTCATGACTTTGGGGTTTATACGTAGGAGCGGAATTGCTGGCTCATCAGATAATTCTGTGTTTCCGTTTGTCATGAACTGCCAGACTGTTTATCAGAGTGGTTGCCCCGTTTTAGGTCCCCACTAGCCAGGCATGAAGCTTCGTTTCCTCCACATTTGCAGTCTCCATTTTGCTACACCCAGGAAACTTCCAGTCATCCTCAGCGGGTTCCTTCATGTCTGTGATTTCAGTGTGGTTTTCCGCCTCACTCCTGACATTTTACCTGAATAAGCCTAGAGCGGTGTAACAGCAGACCTGTTTTGGGGCTGAGATTTTATCTTTAAACCCCCAAGGAGAGACTCAGGTGTGGACTACTGCCCCAAAGCACTTTGTACAGCAGACACTAACTTGTCTAGAGGGCAGCATGGTCCGAGGTGGAACTCTCGCCTACCATGCGCAAGACCTGGGTTTGATTCCCAGCCCATGTGTATCATGCACGTCCACCACCCATCTGTCTCTGGAGGCTTTCAAGGTGCCCGGATGTTGGACAGGTTTCAGTGGAGCTTCCAGAGTAAGACGAGGAAGAAAGGCCTGGTGATCACAGCCGTCCAGTTCTGCAGTCTCTCACGGGGATGACGCTGGGCCTGGGTAGTGTTTCGGTCCGTCGTGTATGAAATTGCTCTGAGTCACAGGCTGACTCAACAGCAGCTCACAACAACAACTGACCTGGTTGAAAGTCACAAAGCAGGGGTCACAGCTGACTGACTTTCTAGACATTCTTACTTATGTATATTACAGAAGTTTTAGGGTGACTTCTAGAAATGTTGGGTGTGTGAGCTGATACACCTTAGTGCTTCTCAAAGTGGGTGGGGGTGTGAAAAATGCTGTCCTTGTGACCTCTCTGTCTCCGTTCATCTGACCCCTGCCACCCCAGCCACGTGGCTGACGCCCCTCACACACTGTCCACCTCCCCAGGCTGTTGCCGCTTAGAGGAAAAGAGCTGTTTCGTTAAAGGTCAGACCAGGAAAGGAAGATGTAACTGAAATGTTCTCATTAATCCAATGATCTGACACCCTCGAATTTCCCTTGGTGATGGTATGGGATGTGGGGTTTAGAGAGCTTTCCTGCCAAGAGGAGAAAAAGTTGTTTAATTGTGTGTTCTTACTCTAAAATACAGGGAACTTGGTAGCGTAGTGGTTACGAATCGGGCTGCGAACCTTAAGGTCAGCAGTTTGAAACTACCAGCTGTTCCGCAGGAGAAAGATGAGGCTTCCTGCTCCCGTAAAGATTTACAGCCTCGGAAACCCTGTGCAGGGTCACTATGAGTCGGTTCCGATTCCACAGCACATAACCATCACCACCACCATCGTAAAATACCATGTCACATTTATGTACGCTGACTTGTCTGAGGACCAGTGTGGGGAAGATGCGAAGGCCTTTTCATTCAGCTGTGATCTTCTCTCAGGGACAGGGACAGCTGAGGATGCTGTGGGCTTTAAGTATCATTGTATTCACTCTGTTCTTCCTTCAACGTCAGTACCTGGAGTCAGTCAGACCTCTCATGAAGGAGGAGGACTTCAGACGCATGACAGAGCTGGCGCAGGACTTTGCTGTCAACCTTGGACCAAAACTTCAGTGGTACTTGAAGCTCAAATCCTGGTGGGCTACGAATTATGTAAGTGCACACACACACTGGCCACATGCAGACACAAGTCTGGGGGGCAGGGAGAACAGAGCTGATCTGACGGTTTAGGTGATGCGCACAAGGTGTCTGTCGAGGGATGATGGCTTTATCCTGTGCACAGGGGGGAACTTGTGTGGGCAATGTTTGTGTGTGTGTGTGCTGTACAGTGATGATTTAACAGTTCAAGTTCTGCAAGACTTACACTCTTCAGTGTGCATATATATGTTAACCAAATGTTATAGACCTCAGACCTGGTCCCAGGAGGCTGTGGAGAGAGAAGATGCTGGTGGGTTCGGTGGGAGGAGGGTGCCGGTCACTTGGATCCTGGGTAGTAGAAACATGTGTGGGCTCCTGGGATCAGCACCTGGTATGGACAGGTGACTGACCTGAATTGTCTTAGTTCTGTTTTAACAAACAAATGTATTCTCTCACCATTTAGGAGGTGAGGAGTCTGAGTTGAAGGCATTAGTTCTAGAGAAAGGCTTTGTCTCTATGGTTCCTGGGGAAGACGTTCTTGAGCTCCGACTTTCCCCGAGTCTTGGAGTTATCCAGCATCGGGACCCCGGGTCGAAAGGATCAGCTCCTCTCTTGGCTCTTCTGTGTTGATGGTGGTGGTTGTTAGGTGTTATCGAGTCAGTACCAGCAACATCGTGGACAACATAATGAAACCCTGCCTGGTCCTGCATCAACCTTGAGCCCATTGCTGCTGCCCCTGTGCCAGTTCATCTCCTTCCTTTTCAGTGACCCCTCCACTTTACCAAGCACACAGTCCTTCTCCAGGGTCTGGCGATATTAGCGTCTAAGGAGCATTCTGGTTGTACTTCTTCCAGCAGAGATTTATTTGTTCTTCTGACAGGCCATGGTATTTTCATTTTCTCTTCCAACACCATAACTCAAATGCATCAACTCTCCTACCATCTGCTTTATTCATCGCCCAACTTCCGCATGTTTGAACCTATTGAGAATATCAGGGCTTGGTAGGAGTAGGTCCCTCTCATCCTTGCTCACTTTGTTGTGAGTTACTGTGCTCTTGGTTCCAACTCCCAGAAACCTTGTGCCAACCTCACAGCTATTATTGTATGGGAGCGTAATTTAACTTGTCGATGCAAAAAAAAAATGAGCAGTCGAACATTCGTCATTTCATTTCTATTATGCTTTTTTTCTTTTACCATCTAGAATATAAAAACACCTTCCAGATGTGTCTTGACTTAAAACCTATAGTCCTCATTTAGTTGTTTGTTTGTTTTTTTTTGCTGGGACTTTTGTTGGAAATTTTAGAATGAGAGAATCTCTCTTTTTGAAATTGTGGTTTGGGTGAAAGTTTGCAGAGCAAATTCATTTTCCACTCAGCATTTTGTTTTGTGACATTAGTTGCACTTCCTTCAGTGGGACAGTACTCTTCTCACTTCCGTTCTGAGTTCCGGTTCCCTGTTTCCCTTCACCCATCTTTCCTGCCCCTTCCTGCCTCTGAGCTCTGTTTTGGGGCAAATGCTGCCCTTTTGGTTTCGTACGGTTGATTGTTTGCAGGAGTTCGTTTCTCACGAGTATTCTTGTTCACTTGGTAGGCCTGTTTGTTGTTTGGCTGAAAGGTGGTCTCCAGGTGGGTTCAGGTCCAGGGTTGAAGGGTGCCTAAGGGCTACTCTTGGGGGTTCCACCAGTCTCTGTCAGACAAGTTGTTGTGAAGTGTTGTTGAGTCTATTCCGACTCACAGCGACCCTGTGTAGGGTTTCTGAGGAGCAGTTGTGGGTTTGAACTGCCGGCTTTGTGCTTAGCAGTCCAGTGTTTACCTCACGCTGTACCAGGGTTCATCAGACAAGCTAGTATATGTATATATATTTTGATTTTGAATCTGTTCTGCATTTGTTCCCCACTTTTTTGTCTTCTGTCTTGTTGCGGTGACCCTTCTCTGGAATAGCACCCTAGCATGTCTGCTGTCAATTTCATTTTTGTCATTGATTTGTGACTTAGGGGACCCCATGTTACAGAAATGCGCCTGAAGGTTTCCTTGTTGTAATCAGCTAGCCAGGCCTTTCTTCTGCAGCTCCACTGGGTGGGTTCAAACCTCCAACTTTTGGATACCAATCAAATGCAAACTATTGGCATTCTGCCACCCCTGATGGGAAGCCCTGGGCTCCTACCCCCAGGCAGCCTGCGTGTTCACACCTGTTCAGTCTGATGCCGTCTGTCTCCTCTCTGCCTCCCGCAGGTGAGTGACTGGTGGGAAGAGTACGTCTACCTCCGAGGACGAGGACCGCTGATGGTCAACAGCAATTACTACGCCATGGTGAGTCATTGGTCACAGCTTGGGCTGAGCAGACCCGCCCTGCCGGCCGCCTGGAACATTCGCTTCTCTTGATCTTGGTTCCAAGGTCCAAGACTTGACACTCCAGCCGTGGGGTTCAGGGACCTGCTGTCCCACCAGGGAGCCACAAAGTTGCCCTTTGATGTTTGTGTAATAACTCCGGGCATTGCGTACTGTGAGGACAGTGGATTGAAAAAAATATGCTCTTGACAAACAGGAATATTTTTGCTTCCCATGTGCCTGTGTTCATGTCAGAGTGTAATTTGATAGTCAGTAGCCTGGCTTTAGGCCTCCTTCCCTGCTTCTCTTGGGAGCGTAGGGACAGTGGGTTGGCCAATGGTTTGTCCCCGATGATGTTGGGAGCATTGCCTTGTGTTTTCTAAGAGTCTGTGAAGCACCACTCATTGTATTTTGCTCTCATTTCTCTTGGTTCTTCCTCTGTCTTTTGGAACATTCACCGGTTTGGAGTGATTAAACCATTGTTCTGTGAGAAGATGCCTCACTTGGGTTCCAGGGCACTGTTAATACCTCCAGGTCACTGGCAAAACTCATTCTTACTCTATTCCTTTCTTCCTGTACATTTTTGGTTTGTTTTTTTTTCTTTTCCTTATTACTCTGGATTTATAGTTCTCTTCGTCTTTAAAATTTTTCTCTCCCACCCCCTTTTTGAAACACTCTCCGACACACAGAAAAAATTTCTAGTGTAGTGTATAGACTTTCGTTTTTGTCATCAACCATTAACGAGTAAGTGATATGTCTGATGCCCTAGCTTCTAGGATGCTTGAGAGTTTATTTCCTCCCAGCATGCTTTCCAGCATAATTGGGAAATTCCTGGAGATATGTTACGGTCACCCAACCCTGGGATCCCACTTCCGCTGCCAGTTGTCCCAGTAATGACCTTTGCTGTAAGAGCACCCAGTTCTAAGGTGAGGTGCTCTTACTGAGTTGGCATATCGCTGATCTTCTCAGATGGGGAGGTTATTTCCCAACCTTTTCCTGAATGTGGTGGACACACAGGATGACAGGCAGCCGCTCCATTGCACGTTTCTCAGTTTGGGTCTGTCTGATGCGTCCTCAGGATTAGATCTAGGGGATGTTGTCTTTGTGTCTTTGAGGGGACATCACAGAAGTGATGCTGTACGTCTTAACTTCCCATCGGATGACACACAAGTTTGATTCATCCCATGCCTGGTGTTCGGTCTGAACACTCGGTTCAGCTGGCTTCTAGTTGTGAAGTCTCTGGTTCCGCCTTTGTGATGAGAGAGTGTTTTGGAGGGAGAAACTTCAAACTCTGCCCACACAGACATTGCTCTCTTTACTGCACTCTGCACGTACTGTGTTTTTACAAATTGAAGTTTGCGGCTAGCCTGCATTGAGCAAGTCTATGGGCGTCATTTTTCCAACTGTATATACTCCCTTCATATCTTTCGAGATTTCGAACTTGTTCATAATCCTCTCGCACAGTTGAACTTCTGGCGTGGCACTGTAAGCCTTGGAATCCGAACCACAAGGTTGGCAGGTCAAACCCACTATAGCTGTTCCTCGGAGACCCTGCACAGAGTGACTGAGTTGAGACCGACTCCCTGGCACTTAGCCACAGTGTGCAGTTAGCAGATGGTGGCATGGTATAGATGTAACTTTTCATACAGCTCGCTCTGTTGTGATACTGGCTTGGTCGAGGTGATCTCGAACCACGCCAGCCCATGTCTGTGGTCTGCCTGTGTCCTGCTGGTCCTCAGATTTCCAGTGTGCTTGTTAGTTGGACAGTGTGGGAATGCCCTATGATGATGCACCTACCCTCCCTTTACCCACTGGCATCGTCTCTCTGAGGTTGTGGTTCCTTCTCCAGGATTTATTGTACCTTGTACCTACGCACATCCAGGCGGCCAGAGCGGGCAACGCCATCCACGCCATCCTGCTCTACCGGCGCAAGCTCGACCGGGAAGAGATCAAACCCGTACGTAAAGGGTGTACAGGCACTGCTGAATGGGGGCTGAAGGGGGGCTCACCACATTCGGGTTTGTTCCCTTACAGTTCCGGGGCTGGAGGTCCAGGGCAGGGTGTCAGTGTTGTTGATACCTCTAGGGGGCGCTCCTTCCCTTTCTCTGTCTCTTGGTGGCCGAAGGCATCCCTGGCCTCACCCCACTCTTCACTCTCCTCAGGCTGTTTGCTGCCTCCTGGTATTTTTTGAGAACCCCTCTCCGATGGGATTAGTAAATCCCCCACTGCAGTCTACCCTCACCCTCACTAATCTGCAGCGTGTACAAACAGATCTTGGAGATATTGTGGGTTTGGTTCCAGCCCACCACAGTGATATAACTATCACAATAATGAGAGTATGGTGTTAATTCAAATAGTACAATACCGCCAAGATATTGTAGGTTCGATTCCAGCTCACCATAATGAGAGTATCTCATTCATTCAAATATGATAACACCTCCAAGATATTGTGGGCTCGATTCCAGACCACTGCACCGGCACAGAAAACACAGTGCCTTGGAGATAGAGCAAGTTTTGTTCCAGCCCACCAGCCGCTCTGCAGGATAAACATGAGACTGATGATTCAGTCTCAGAGACCCCATGGAGGGTTGCTGTTGGGTGAGAGTTCACTCAACTACGGTGGGTTCACCACGGTGCACTGAAGCGTGTCTCCCCCCCACAGCTCCATGTCCCAGATGTGGGAAAGATGAAGCCAAGCTACGTGCGTAAAACAGACCCCAGGACAGTGCCTGGTGTCAGTCAGTCTGCTCCTTTCTTCCCAGTAGAAGTGTGGTTGGTTTTATGTTTTTTTTTTTCATTTGAAATGTGTTTTTCTTACAGATTCGTCTCTTGGGATCCACCATCCCGCTCTGCTCCGCACAGTGGGAGCGGATGTTCAACACGTCCCGGATCCCAGGGGAGGAGACAGGTGAGTGAGGCCCCAAGAAATGTCAGGAGGTCTGTGACCCTGCCTGGGCTTCCAGGGGCCACCTTTCTTCTCCTCGATTCCTCTCTCTTCCCGAGGCCCAGACAGTCGCCATCTTTCCCCTTTCTGATTTTCTCTGTCTGACTTTTTGTTGTCAGTTGGGTGAAGGTGTACAGAGCACGTCGGTTTTCTTTTCGACAGTCCACACAAGTCTTGTTTCACGTCATTGTTCACAGTCCCCACAACCTTGCAGCGCTCCCTCCCTGTGGTTCGTATGTCCAAGCCTCTGTTCCTAACTCCTGCTGCCTTTGAGGACCTTTGTTGTCATTGTTGTTATTAGGTGCCATCGAGTCGGTACCGACTCATAGCGACCCTAAGCACTGCCCGGTCCTGGGCCAACCTCATAGTTGTTGCCACGCTTGAGCCCATTGATGACAGCTGTTTCTCGTCATTTTGAGTTGTGCCCCATCAGCAAATGAAGGTCCCATGGGCTTTTCTCCATGGGCTTTACTCCATGTGCATCATCACGGTCACCTCTACTTTGAGGAGGCAGCTCTTCCCCAGTCGCATTTTGAGTGCCTTCCAACCTGAGGGGCTCATTTTCCTGCACTCTCTCTGACAGTGTTTCTCTGCTATTCATAAGGTTTTCAGTGACTAAGTATTCCGAAGTAGTTCGTCTTTCCTTCTTTCTAGTCTGTCTTCATCTGGAAGCTCATCTGAAACCTGGCCACCATGGGTGACCCTGCTGGTATTTAAAATACCCATGGCATAGTTTTCAGAATCACAGCAACTCATAAGTCACCACAGTACGACAAAAGTTAGTGGTCAGTTCTTCTAAGGCGTGTGTCCTCGCTTCTCTTGTAGACCTGTCTGTAGGCTGACTGACTGAAGACTGAACCACGGGGGGAGTTCAGTTCCAAACCTGATGACTCTCTAAGCACCATAGGCTCGGGGGTTCCAAAATCTCTATGCGACCAGTAAGCCTGGTCTTTTTATGATGCTGAATTCTGGTCCACCCCGCCTCACACTCTCTCCAGGACCTTTTGTTAAGGCTCTTTCAGAGTGGTCAGCAGTGGTCACAGGGTACCACCTAGTTCTGGCCTCAGAGTCGTGTGCGGACTTCTGTAGCTCTTCTGTCAGAAAGACTGCTCTCTGGGTCTGGTTAGGGAAATTTCTGTCCTTTCGTTGGGTTCTCCTAGGAGGTTTGTTCTGCCCAAGCCCAGGGCAGTGGCCAAGACAGGACCTGAGGTCCAGCCGCTCAGGTACCAGCTGCCTGGCCTGGGTGATAGGAGCCCCCTCTTGACACAGGATGGGCACAGAATTGAACTTGTGAGCCGGGACACTCGTGGGAGGGAACACAGCAGGTGTCAGATCAGACTGTCCCAGGCCCACCAGAAACTGTCTGTGACCCTCACCTTACCTGTAACTGACCTGCTGTGAGCTGGGTTTAAGCCCTTCCTGATAGGTCGTTCCAAGCCCCCTCCTTGATAACCTTGACAGTTTTATTGAGATATAACTTACATGCCTTGCAGTTCATTCAAAATGTATAATCCGATGAGTTTTAGTTTATTCTCAGAATTCTGTAGCCATCCTTACAACGAACTCATTGTAGAATATCCACCCCTCAAAAAAAACCCCGCACTGCCCACCTCCACCCCAATTCCAGGCAATCAATGTCCTCCTCTCTAGATTTCCCTCCCGTGGAACTCTGTAAATGGAACCGTACCTTCTTCCCTCAAAATGGTCATTTTCACAGTTATCCACCTCCACCTCTTGGGTCAGGGATGCTCTATGTGGTGGTTGTTTTTCTGTCTATGTCTGTCTGTCTGTCCACGTTGCTTTGGAAGCCAGTTGCTGAGGAGAGTCCCTGCTGATCCGGTGTTCCGAGTGTGCTGTTAACTGTCCAGAAAAACATCCCACCTGGGACCCTTGGGGAGTCCTTGTCCCAAAGCCAGCCTCTGGGTTGGTGGCCTCCTCCCTGGCAGAAATCAGAGATGCTCTAAAAATCCCCCATGTTTGTTTCCTGCTTTCTCGGTTTTCCAATTTGCAAAGCATTTTTAAAAGTTAGCTCAAGAATGAATATTGATGAAGTTAATGCTATAGTCAAGGAGTCCCAGTGGTGGAGTGGGTTAAACATTGGACTGCTGACTCCAAGGTCGGCAGTTCGAACCCACCACTGACTGCCCCTCGAGAGACAGGAATGGCTGTCAGCTTCTGTAAAGATATTTCAGCCTTGGGAACCCTGTGTGGGCATTTCTCCTCTGACCCAGGGTCGCTGCGGGTCTGAACGGACTTGTTTGCAATGGGTTGTTTTGGTTTTATCGAGGGAGCCCTAGTGGCACAGTGGGTTAAGCGTTGGACAACTAATCCCAAAGTCGGCTGTTCAAACCCACCAGCTGCTCCTGTAAATATTTACAGTTGCAGAAACCCTAAGGAGTATGTGAGTTGGAATCGACTCTTGTTTTATTTTGGGGTGTGTTTTATCTACAAATTCCCTTTTGAGTCATCACTTCTTGGGGTTGGGCAGGACTTTCAGAACCCCTAGACTGCTGGTTGGTTCCTCTGCCTTACGGTTGTTCAGCCTCTCAGACTGTGTAACACTGGTTACGTATCTAATTATTCCCATGGAGTCTTGTGTCAAGCAGTCCTGGTAGTGTAGTGGGTTACAGCGAGTTGGGCTGTTCCACTGAAAGGTCAGCAGTTCAAATCCACCAGCGGCTCCTAGGGAGAAAGATGAGGCTGTTTCTGCTCCTGTAACAAATTACAGCCTCGGAACCCATACACAGGGTCGCTATGAGTCAGAAGCTGCTCTACGGCATACGACCTCCAACTCTAGCGTCTCCTGCGCAGCCATGCCCCCTGCCCCACACTCTGCGGTTCCTGGGGGGACTTGATTACTATTTGTTGAATAAGCTTATTTCATCATATTCCTGCGACGTTTAAACTTTAAGAAATGATGCTTGAGGTCGCAGATGTGTTTCTTGTTTTATTTTTATTTTTGTTTAAGGTTTTTATTGTGGATTGAGTGAAAGTTTACAGGGCAGATCATCAGTTTTACATTCAACAAACCAACCATACACCTTGTTTCATTACAATGATGATAATCCCCTCCATGTACCATCAGTTAACAGTATTTCTCGATATCCACTTTAGCTTTTTAAAAACACACAAACAAAAAACCTACTCAGGTATATATAATAATTTACATCTCCAAAGGCCACCACCTTCTCGTCTTAGTCCTTGAATCTAGAGTCCTCAGCCACTCCCCCTCTCCATGCCCCCATCTCTGCCTCCATCTCTGGCGCTGCTGCTTCTCTGGATGAGGTCCCGCATTCTGCTTGTGCGCTGCAGATGCGCTCCCTTTGTTTTAGTCATTTCTAATTCCATTTTAAGAACATTTTCCTGTTTGCCCGGTTGTCAGTTCATTAATGAAAAATAAGGGCCTGGTTCAAATGTCTACCACATAGCAATGAATGTGTTACGGATGTTGTTGTTGTCAAGTGTCATCAAGTTGGTTCCGACCCATAGCGACCCTGTACAGGGTTTCCGAGGAGCAGCTGGTGAGCTTGAACCACCGAGCTTGCAGTTCAAATGCGCCTTGCAGTCTGGCGCATTAACCCACAGCGCCACGCCAGGACTCCGATACTGGCTCTGTTTTTAAGCCTTATATTATGAATTTGGATGAAGGTTTACAGAACAGATCAGTTTGCCATTCAACAATTCATAGCCCTTTTGTTTCATGTCATTGGTTGCACTCCACAAGGTAACATCACTCTTCCCACTTCCTCTCCATTTCTAGTATCCATTGTCTCTTTATTTTTCACATCTGTACAAGGAAGCCAGTATTACTCCATTTTATAGGTGAGAAAGTAGAGGCATAGAGGGTTCAATTGGTTTATTCCGAAGATTCTGCCTCCACTGATGGGAGAGCTGAGCTTAGAATATGGGTCCGCTGTCCGAGCCCTTGACTCTCATTCTGTTGTTGGTATTAGTAACTGTCGGGCCGTCTCTGACTCGTAACGACCTTGCAGATAGCAGAACAAGACGTGCCCGGTCCTACACCATTCTCACAGTTGTAGCTCTGTTTCAGCCCACTGTTACAAACCACCATGTCGGTCTGATTGTCTACGCGCCACTTTACGGATCCTTGAGAAACGGACTCGTGAACGGCAGCGTCGGGGGAGTATGCGTGCTGATAAGTTGTCCTTGTCCTGAGTCTGATTTCTGTTTCTGTGCCTTCAGACACCATCCAGCACATCAAAGACAGCAAGCACATCGTCATCTACCACAGAGGGCGTTACTTCAAGGTCTGGCTTTACCATGACGGCCGGCTGCTGAAACCCCGGGAAATCGAACAGCAGATTCAGAGGATCCTGGACGACCCTTCCGAGCCCCAGGCGGGTGAAGCCAAGCTGGCGGCGCTCACGGCGGGCGAGAGGTGAGCTGCGCCTTTTCACAGCCTGTCCTTGAGAGGCAGATGCGGCTGTCTGCTTCTGTGAACACTTAGCAGTTTTGGGATCCTGTGGAGCTCTTCGGCTCTGCCCTACAGGGCCACTAGGAGTCGCCATCGACTTGCAGACAGTGGGTTGAGGCATTTGTGGATTGGTCGTTCGAACTCACCCAGCAGTACCACGTAAGAAAGGACTGGCAAGCTACTTCTATAAAAATGAACCCCAAGAAAACCCTATGAAACAGTTCTGCTCTGAAACACCTGTGGTCGCCACGAGTCAGAACTGACTTGACGGCAGTAGTATTTTGGGGTTTGGGGAGTCCTTTACAGTTCCCTTCTGTAGCCATGATCTGTTAAAGGGTGGTAATGTTGGCTTTGGCAGGTGGCAGTAAACACCTGGCGGTGGGGGGGCTCAGTCCTCACTGCCTTTGTCCCATAGTGGGCATTCCGGGCACAGGGGATACCTTCGCCCTCTCTGTACTACAGGCAGATAGGTGTAGGAGGGTCAGTCAAAAAGTATTGCTACCAGGGTTCCAGTTCATACATTGTTGTTGTTAGGTGCAGTCAAGTCGGTTCTGACTTATAACAACCCCAGGCACGATGCAACAAAACACTGCCCAGTCCGGTGCCAGCTTCACAATATTGCATGGTTACTCTTGAGCCCACTGCTGCAGCCACTGCCAATCCATCTGATTGAGGGTCTCCCTACTTTTCGCTGACCCTCCACTTTACCAAGCATGATGTCCTTCCCCTGACAACAAGTCCCTCCTGACAACAAGTCCAGAGTATGAGCGATGAAGTCTGGTCAATTCTGGCTTCTAAGGAGGGGGTTGATTTTAAACAACACCTGTCTAAACGTGTCTCTGCCATCAGTGGGTGGCTGCAGACAGTTCTCTCAGGCAGACACACGCACATGTCTTAGTCTTGTTAGGGGTCCTCAGAGGAGGGTCCACTCAAAGCAGTGCCTACCAAAGGTCAGCTCAGAAGGTTACGGTGACTGTCTTTGCAGTTCCAAAGGAATCATCTTGGTAGGTTTTTGTGAAGGAGATAGGATGATCATGAGGTTGTTGTGGGAAAAGTTTTAAGAAAATTAACAAATGTCTCATTGGTCAGAAAAGGCCAGGAAAGTTGCACCCTGGAGTTTTTTTCCCATCATGACAATGCACTTGCTCCTTCTTGGGAGGTTGCTCCTTCTTGGAATGTTTTTAGACATGTGCTGATACGGTCTTCCTATGAGAATTTTGTTAGGAAACCTGACCGGATCCATCCACCTTACAATTCTGATCTTTCCCCTCCAGACTTCTTTGTGCTCCTAAAACTGAAGAAGCAGCGAGAAGGAAGAAGCTATGAGTCCCTCCAATGCTGAAACTGCTGATTTGTTGTGGTTTATTTAGTTCGTTTTTATTGTGGATTGTGTGTAAGTTTACAGGATAGATCATCAGTTTTACATTCAACAAATCATACAACTTGTTTCATCACAATGCTTACAATCCCCCCCATGGACCA
>NW_006408558.1:16608668-16623952 GCF_000296735.1 Chrysochloris asiatica
TGTACAGAGGGGATATCATTGATACTTGATGTAAAGACTCCTTCCCTCTTTGTTGGTATTTAGAGTTACTACCTCCGTGAGTATAGGTCAGGTTCATCAAACTGTAGCAATTTACCCTTGTTTCCTTCATCATGGAGGCTAGGTCAAATGGGTACTGTCTGCAAGTTTGGGTGTTCTTGTGCATCTCCCCTCACTTCATATCAGCTGCATGCTTCACTCTCAGCTCTAGCCCTCTGTGGCTATGTCCTTGTCCATGGGCTCAAGTATCCCCAGGCCTCACCACACTTTGTACCAACCAGCCCTTCCTCTCTCTCTCTCTCATCTCCAGGTCAACAGGAGTCAATGGACTGTGGTTGAACTCAGACCATTTCTTCATTGCTGCCTTTCCCTCTCTTCAACTCACCAGTAGATCAATGTGGTCGCCAGCAAGCTTACATGCCTACTCATGTGTTCCCTTTGAGTTTCAGTCTTGGGGGGCAGGGGTTGTCCTAAAGGAGCTTGATTGCTTGCCTTGATGACTTCCTGGAGAACAGCTTGCTTATTCTTGTGGTAGCCTGTCATACTGACATTTTTGTTTTGGGTTTTCCCTGATGATCTTTCTTTGAAGATGCATCTTCTGACACTCTAGTTCTTCCAGGCTGGTCTGCTTGTCCTTTCTAGTGGGATGTCCCACCTCAGAAGGTTCTGGATGGGACTCAGGATTCCACCTAAGGTCCTTTACTCTACAAAGGCTCCACAAGAGGCCTGTTTCACTGGGCAAGTTCTAGAACCTCTTTTAGGTATTCCAGTCAATTATAGGCTTTGTATGTTACACTTCTCTTTTCCCTAACTGCTTTCAGGATTCTGTCCTTATCTTTGATTTTGTTTTGGAGAGCTTGATTATTAAATGTCTTGGTGATTTTCTTTTAGGGTCTATCTTTCCAGGGGTTCGTTGAGTTTCTTGGATGCTTATCTTTTTGTTTTTCAGGATGTTAGGGAAATTTTCTTTCAGAAGTTCTTCAACTATCTCTTCTGTGGACTTGTGTGATTTTTCCTGTTCTGGAATGCTGATAATTGTTAAGTTATTCCTCTTCATGTTGTCCAATATGAATTTTAGACCTTCCTCAGAGGTTTTTAATCCTTTTTTTGTTTGTTCTTCAATCTTAGTGGTATTGAGAGATTTGTCTTCTAGCTCACTAGTTCTGACTTCCATCTCTTCAGTTCTACTTCTTTGCCCTTTCAGAGTATTGTCCATTTCTGATATTCTATTATTGATTGTTTAGACCTCTTTCTGTAGGTTTTGAATTGTTTCCAATGCTGTATCGATCTTATTTTCATTGTTCCTGTAGCACTTTCCTGACTTCTTCCTTATTTTTCTCAGCTCCATTATAAAGTGTTTTGATACATTTTATAATCATTTTTCTGAATTCCTTCTCAGGCATTTCCAAAGCCTGCCCATTTTCCAGTATGGAGTGTAGGTCTACCTCTAACTTATTTGTCTCAGTCACTTTATCTTGTTTCTGGACATGTACTGATATGGTCATCTGTTTCTGTTTCTTGGGCATATTCTTTAGTTAGCTATGGCCTTAATACTTAGCTGGGTGTGTATTTTGGTATTTTTTATGCTTTCTGATTGCCTCCAGGTAGATGTGATCAGGAAATGGGCTTCCTTTTTCAGTCTTCTTTCTTTATCTCTGCAGTTCTATCAGGCGTCCGTGGCTGCTCTGATCCTTTCCTGGTTTGGTCTTGCCTAAGATGGTGGCTCCGGGAGCAGCTGAGCACCTTGGAATAGAAAGCACAGGATTTCTTGCTTATGCTATGAATTCCACTGGCTGTAAGCGTTCCAACTTTCTAAATATTCCTTTATATGTGGTTCAGAGTTCTGGAACCATCCCCTGAACCTGCTTGGTTCAGTATTCTGTGTTGTTGCTGACAGAACTCCTTACTGCACTTCCACCCGATCCACCATCTTGTTTGTTCTCCCTTGATATGGTTTATTTTAGCCACATTTGAACCACTACTTAGAATTCTTGGAGAAAGGGTTGAAGAAATAGAATCACCACCTCCAGAAATGTGTAGGCCTGGATGGAGGCGATGTCAAGAAGTAATAACTTCACATTTGGATATTTTTGTTAAATAAAGGTTTCTTTGGTTTTATAGCAGTGCTTTTTGACTAAGCCTTGTAAATGATGCTTTTCTAGTTGCTGTTGAGTTGATTCAGACTCATAAGCGGTTTCTCGTGTGTCAGAGGAGAGCCGTGTTCCACAGGGTCCAGCAGCTGCTTATTCAGAAGCAGATCACCAGGCCTGTTTTCTGAGGCACTCTGGTTGGAGGTGCCAAGCACAGTAACTGTTCCCACTATCCAGGGACTCCTTGGTCATGAGGGGATGTTGCACAGAGAAGCTAGGAGTTCTATTTGGTAATGGGGTGGTGGGTGTAATGTTTATTTAGAAAACAGACAAACAAATTCAGTCAGTGCATTGTAGGGTGTGAATAGCATGGCAGGGGAACGTCCCGTGCACTGTAGTGTGTTGAGTGGTCTCCCTGACCTGGAGTGGGAGCATACTGTAGAATTTTTAGCAGGATCTAGGTGACTGTCCTATGCATTGTAAGGTGTTGAACAGCCTCTGACTTGGTGGGGCCATCCTGTGCCTTATTGTAGGGTGTTGAGCAGCACCCATGGCCTCTGCCCCCTGCCGCTCCTCCACCCCTATTGTTGTTGTTGTTAAGTACCATGAAGTCAGTTCCAACTCGCAGTGACCCTGCACAGTGACCCTGCACAGGGTTTCCGAGGCTGTACATCTATATGGAAGCAGAAAGCCTCATCTTTCTGCTGTGAAATGGCTGGTAGTTTCGAACTGCTGACCTTGCGGTTAGCAGCCCGATTCGTAACCACTACACTACCAGAGCCCCTTACCCCTATTTGTAACAACCAGAAACTCTCTCGTCTTCCATCAGAAATCCCCGGGGACATTGTCGCCCTCTGGTGGAAAACTAGGGAGTTACAGCACCGACTGGTGTCCAGAGCAAGACTTGGAACAACTTTGCTGGTTGGAAGGGTCCTAGGTGGGCTGTGTCTTTCAGAGCCAGCAGGACCAGATAGATGAAGGGCGTCCAGGGCTGGGAGCAGCATGGCATGTGGGGACCCCAAAGTGGATCGTTGTGGCTAGAGCCAGCCTCGGAGTCCTGTGTCTTCCTGTGTTTTGGTTTGATTCTGTGGCCTGGCGTTTGTTAACAAGATTGCTTTAGGTTGGGTGTGCTTGGTGATTCGAGTCCACCCAGAGGTACCTCAGAACAAAGACCTGGAGATCTCTTTGTGAAACAATCATTCCCTGAAAGCCCTGTGGAGCACACTTCAAGTGTGACCAACATGGGGTTGCTATGAGTTGGGGTCAACGCACCGGCAGCTGATTAGACTGGGGATGAGCTGATTTCTGGGGAGAAGAAGGGGGCCAGTGACCTGAGAGCGTCTCACTGAGACAGTGCAGAGTTGGTGGGAAGGCTTTCGCTGCGGCAGTATGTGAGTGAGAGAACTCTGCCGGGTGGGTGTGTGGGGCTCGGTCAGCCTCGGTTCCACGTGCCTGAGTTACGGTGTCTAAAATAAGGGTGGAGGCAGGATGGGGTGGCGTGGCTGGTGAGGGGTTGGGAGCTTGTCACCCACTCTGGCTCTGGGGTCACATCCGTCTGTCCCTGAGATGTTCCTCATCTGAAGTATAGACATTGGCCCTGCATCCCTGGTCCAGAGGGGAGTGGTCGTGGGCAGGGGGTGGGGTGGATCCATTGTGTGTATGAGCTGGTGGCAGCATGGTAGGCCTGGCCAGGGGCTCAAGAGAGAGGGTGGGAGACATGGCCGGGTGACTACATCTCGAGGGGCAAGCAGCGTGCGTGAGATGGGCCTGGAGGATGGGGGCAGAGAACCCTCCAGCCTCAGCTTGGGAGCCTTTTAAGAAGTGGGTGTTGTATCAGCTCTGTGGGTCCCCAGCGAGGTGGAGATTGCACGTGGGTCTGTGGGTTAGAACCGCAGGGCTGTGGAGCTGCTACCCCAGCGCATGCCCAGCTGCCCCTTTTGGAAGCGGACACACATCAGGCAGTTTGCACAAGGCAGGAAGCCTGGTGCAGAGCGAGTTTATTTAGCAAGGTGCCCTTGGGGACAGGTTGGAGGAGGGAATGGGCCGCCTGCTACTCCAGGCCAACCAGGTGCATTCTTGTCATTGTGTTCACTGGACATAATGGCCATCTCTGTCCCACTCTGCAGCAAACAGCAGGTGCCCTCAGGCCTCGGTCCTCACGTGATGCAGGAGACCCCCTCAGGCGGGAAACATGAGTCCTGTGAGCTGAGTCCCTGAGTCTCTGTGCGTTCGTTTGACTGTGTCTCGTCTTTCCCGCAGGGTGCCCTGGGCCAAGTGCCGCCAAACTTATTTCGCACGCGGGAAGAACAAGCAATCTCTGGATGCCGTGGAAAAGGCAGCATTCTTTGTGACGCTGGATGAAACCGAGCAAGGGTACAAGAAGGACGACCCCGTCACGTCCATGGACAGCTACGCCAAGTCCCTGCTGCACGGCAAATGTTTCGACAGGTGAGCCCTTGCCTTTTGATTGGTCTTTAGTTATGGTGAAGATACACACATGAAACCCACACCATGGCTGGGCAGTTCCCACATGCCTAATTCAGTGAGATCGAATTCAGGTTCACTGCCCTTCTCCAGATCGCCCCACCACCTCTAACATGGACTTCATGCCCCCCAAAACAACCTTCCCGTCCCCTCCCACCTCGGCTGGCCGTGCATCAGCTTTGGTTTCTATGTGTTTGCTTTTCTCATATGAAAGGAAGTCATACAGTGTATGTGTGTGTGTGTGTGTGTGTGTGGCTGACTAATTCCCCTCAGCCTGATGTCTCCATTTCTCTCTCTGTGGCTGTGGATGGTCCATCACCCATTCATCTGTGCCTGGACCTTTCGATTGATCACCCCCTTGTGGCTTTTGTGACAAGTGTTTCAATGAACATTGGTAAACAGGCTTCTGGGTTTTTTTTTTTTGTTGTTGTTTTTTCATTTTTAAAAACTTTTTATTGTGAAATAAGTGAAGGTTTACGGAGGAGATAGCAGTTTTTCTTTTTTAAGCTTTTATTGTGAATTGAGTGGTAGTCTCCATGGGGGAACGTCAGTTTTGTACTCATTCTATCCTGTTGGTAACTTTACATTGATTACAATCTCCTGCATGCTTCATCATCTAACAGTGTTTGCTTGTATTCCATTTGGGGTTGTTTTGGATGGTCACCAAAACACTCAGGAATATACAATCATTCCAACAGCCCAAGGGCACACCCTGCAACAGGCTTCTGTTTTGTGTCCTGCTTTCCTTCCTTCCAGTGTTGGGTGTCCTGGGTCACATGGTAGTTCTCGGTTCCGCATTTTGAGGAGCTGCTAAACTGTTTTCCACATTGTTTGCACCATTTATATCCCCACCAGTAGCGGAGAGACTTTATCCTTGGGTTGGAGACAGATTAATTTGCCTGTAAGCTTTTAAGAAATTTCACACATAGCAACCAAAATGTGATGTTTTTAATGCTAGTAAAAACTATAACCTTAAATTTTCTCTTCTCAACCCAAACAGTCGCTGACACTCATACTTAACGCTCACCCACACTCACACATACATTCATGCAAACATTCACATACATACTTGTATAGACACACATGTGATTCACACAGTCAAGCACATTTACATATACTCGTACTCAAACCTTCTCACACATAGACACTCATACTTACGTTTCACTGACTTCACAAATGCATTCGCCTGTGGCGGGGCTGATAAAATGTTATCACTGTCAGTAATGGGTTTGCTAGAACACTTCATTGTGGTCACGTGGAACCTGTCCATGGACCAAGAGGCAGTCGTTTGAACAGAACTAGGGAGTGGGTGCCAGGCTTATATTCTTTCACCATACTTATTCAATCTGTGTGCTGAACGAGTAATCCAAGAAGATGGATTATATGAAGAAGAACGTGGCATCAGGACTGGAGGAAGACTCATTACCAACCTGTGATATGCAGATGATACAACCTTGCTTGCTGAAAACCAAGAGGACTTAAAATAGTTAATGATGAAGATCAAAGAGCACAGTCTTTGGTATGGATTGTGCCTCAACATAAAGAAAACAAAAATCCTCACCATTGGACCAGCAAAGCAACATCGTGATGAATGGAGAAAGACTGAGTTTGTAAAAATTTCATTAACAACTTCAATCTTTAGATTCTGTAGAATTCACAATCAACACCCATGGAAACAATAGTCAAGACATCAAAGGATGTGTTGCACTAGGCAAATCTTCTGCACAAGACCTCTTTCAATTGTTAAAAAAACAAAGATGTCAGTTTGAGGACTAAGGTACCCCTGACCCAAGCCATGGTATTTTCAGTAGCCTTATATGCATGGGAAAGTTGGACAATGAATAAGGAAGGCCGTAGAAGAGTTGATGCTTTTGAGTTATGGTGTTGGTGAACAGCATTAAAAGTACTATGAACTGAAGTGAATAGAGAGAAACACTGTTAACTGATGATACATGGAGGGGATTGTAATCATTGTAAAGAAACAAAGTGTGTGATTTGTTGAATGTAAAACTGATGATCTGCCCTGGAAACTTTCACTCAATCCACAATAAAAACCTTAAAAAAGAAAAAAAATGTGATTAAAAACAAAACACAAGTACTATGAACTGACTGCCAGAGAGCAAACAAATCTGGGTTGAAAGTGCAGCCCGAATGCTCCTCAGAGCGAATATGGTCAGACTTCCTCTCATGTACTTTTGGACACGTGATCAGGAGGGGCCCGTCCTTGGAGAAGGACGTCATGCTTGGTAAAGTGGAGGGTCAACTAAAAAGAGGAAGACCCCTAATGAGATACAGTGGCAGCAGCAGTGGGCTTAAGCATAGCAACAATTGTGAGGTTGGCTCAGGACCTGGGGTCACTGTGAGTCAGAACTGACTTCATACCAAGCATCTAAGGACAGTAACAGCACAGTGGCTCTGTCGAATAAGCACTGGACAGTGAACCACAGGTCAGCAGTTCAAGTCCACCAGCCATTCCTTAGGAGAAAGATGAGGCTTTCTGTTCCTGCAAAGAATTACAGCCTCGGAAACCCTGTACAGGGTGCTGTAAGTTGGATCTAACTCGATGGTACTTAACAATTACAAAAGCAACAATAACACACGCAGGCACCATGCACACACTCACACACACACACCCAGCTTAAACAACAGATTTGAATCTCTTTTGTCCATCTTTTGACGATGTCCACCGTCATTGGGAGATGCTAAGGAGACCTAGTGGCTACTGGTTACCTGGAGCCAGGTAGGAGAAGGAGCCAGCTAGTCCTTGTCTGGAGTTAGACCACACGAGGCTGCTGTGAGTCTGGGGCCTCCTCCTCCTCATCTGTGGGCTGAGGGGCGGGGAGCTTGTACAGCCTCCTGGCTCACCTGCCCCCCAGGAGCCTCCTACATCCTTTCCAGGTGTAACAACCTGGCTGCTTATTTTTACATCCAGGACAGGAAGAAACCAATGGTTTAGAGTTCTTCTTGTACTTTTAGTATGGCTTTACAGATTGGTTTCAATCTCCCAGCTGTTACGTAGGAAAACCCAACCCATAGCTACCGAGTTGATTGTGACTGAGGGCGAGCCGTGTGTCAGAGTACAACTGCCCCATCTTTATGGACGCAGCTCACCAGGCCTTTCTTCTGCAGCACCAGGAGCCGAATTCTTAACCGTTAGGGAAGCGGGGGCTGAGTAGAGTCGATCATTCAGTGAACAACAGGTTTCTGTTCTGTTGTTCATTCTTGTCTTCTGGAAACCTTTGCTTTCTCTAAACCTTCTGCTTCCTGTAGGTGGTTTGACAAGTCCTTCACGTTTATTGTCTTCAAAAATGGCAAAATGGGAATGAACGCAGAGCACTCCTGGGCAGACGCCCCCATTGTGGGCCACCTGTGGGAGGTGAGTTTGCGCCGCTCTAACTTGGATGGGAAACTTCGTCTCTCATACTTTGGACATATTGTCAGGAGGGACCAGTCACTGGAGAAGGAAATCATGGTTGGTAAGGTGGAGGGTCAGAGAGAAAATGGAAGCCTCCCAATGAGATGGATTGGCCAAGTGGCAGCATCGATGGACTCATGCGTGGCAACAGTAGTGAGGTTGGCCCAGGATCAGGCAGTGTTTCATTCTGCTGTGCATAAGGTTGCTGTGAGTCGGTACCAACTTGATGGCACCTAACAACAACAACAACTTGGATGGGAAACGCCAGCCCGAGTTGAACCTTGTCGTATTTGGATGTGAGAGGTGGACATTTAGTGTGGCTGGGGGCTGCCTGTGATGATGGCCCTCGGTGGTCTCAGCCCTGCAGCCCCCCGGTCCTTTGTGTGGTGACAGCAGGAACGGGAGTAACAGAACGGCAGCCGACCGCAGCGCTGTGCCTTCAGAGCGGAGTGGCGGCTTATCTTACCCTGATAGAAACAATCCCCTATTTGTTGTGAGGCTCCGGGATTTTCCTTGCCACCAAAGTTTAAGGCAAATAGAAGCCGCCGAAACAACAACAACAACAACAAAAAGCCCACTGCCACCCACTCAGTGCCAACTCATCGCAACGCTGTGGAGCCGAGTGAAACTCCGGGTTTCCAAGGTGCTCATTCTGACAACCTCATCCTCCTCCCATTGTGCAGACGGTGGGCTTGAACCACCGACCTTGCGGTTAGCAGCCCAGTGCTTAGCCCACAGTGCTGCCAGTGCGCCATCAAATAGAATATTGAACCAGCGTTGAAATCTTGGTTTATAAAATTGCAGCAGACCACCTCCCACGTCGTTTTTCGCTCTCTCTCCCTTCCTACTAGGATCCGTAGTCGTATCTATACAAAGGAATATGTTTTGAGTGTGATGTTCTCCTGTAGGACTCAGCTTAGCTCTACCTCCTTGGGAAGCCGCCTTCTCCCTGGGCCTTCCCTGACCTTGGCTCTAAGTTCCTGTCACCCTCCCTGTATCGCTAACAACCATACAGAAATCTGTCCTCTCAGTTTAGGAGACAAGAAGTCCACATTCCGAGCAGCACCTCTAGGGAAAGACTCTTTTGTCTGTCGGCCCTGGGGGAAGGCTCTTGTCTCCCCTCAGCATCTGAACACCCAGCATTCCTTGAAGGTCTCCATGTGTCCTGGCGTCAATCTTCCCCCCTGAACCTAGGAGCTTCACAGTGCAGGGACCCCAGTGCACACTCCACTCCTGACTCTTCCTTCTTGGTGGTCGTAGGTTCTTCTTTCTCTGTTCACTTCTCCCTCCTTTTTGCTGTGTTCACCATAGGATAAACAGTGGACCACAAGGTCAGTGGTTCAAACCCACCAGCTGCTCCATGAAAACCTTAAGTAGGGATTCTCTGAGCTGCTGTAACTGACTCGGTACCACTCAACAGCAAGGAGATAAAAGATGGTGCCGGCCATGCCCCAGAGGAAGCTTCCTTTCAGTTGATTGGCTGCTCATAGCAGATGTCATCATGGGGGATAAATACATCTCAAGTGCTAGCCCAGTGAGAGTCTTGGCTGAGCCAAGTTGTAGAAAACCGTAACTGTCACAGGTGATAAAAGCAGCCCTGGACCACAGGCCCTTAACCAGGGTCGGAGGTCTTCTGTGATGATATCAAAGCTGAGAGCCTTTGAGCTGAAACCCCTTGGAGATCAAAACACCTTCACAATACTTCTGGGCACAGTGCAGGGCACCTGGGCAATCTGCCCGTTGCAGGGACTTGCGAGTGGCACGCGCTGGGCTTTGGAAGAGACACAAAAATCTCTGACTTACCCACAGCCCGGAATGACCCAGGGTCCCCTGAGCAGGGAGAGTCTTCTCGTGGGGACTACAAGTCAGGGTTTTCTTTAGGTCCAGACACAGCCCAGAGACACCACGGGTTCAGTTCCTGACAGGGGTCAGACAGGAAAAACAGTAGAGTCGCATGAATTGCTTGGTTTCCCAGTGCACCTGACTTGGTCTCCCATCTCATGAGTTGCTTGGTTTCTAGACGACAGCCTACAAACTATGCAACAGCATGATGAAAACATTTGGAATGCTGGAAGAACAACCAGCATGGGACATACAGACAAGCCATGAGCATCGGCTGTCTGGAAAACGCTGTTGGTTGATGTGCTTGACACAGGGTTGCCACCAAGGTTCTGGGATTTAAAAAAACACAGTTTCTACAACACACAATAAAATGAAGATAAGATCGGGTAAGGGATGTCATCTTTGGTGAGGTGCCCAGTTTAGAAGTGGTGTTTCGCTGTCTGTGAGTCCAGGATCCTGAGGATGGGAGCTGCGTGCCCCGGATGCTGATGGAACCAGGCCTGGTGCTAAATTACCACACAGACTGGCACAACAGTGCAGTATTCGGTAGCGCCAGGTCTTGTCAAAACTGGATCCTGCTGGCTCTAGCTGTGTCTCTGGTGGTGATAGGGTGCTGGACTCTCCAGGGCTCTGGTCCACACAAACCCTACCACACATCTAGACGGTATCCACCACACCCCCAAGCTTGCTCCTTCCTGCACCTCCTCACTCCCTGGAGAGGTCACATTTCTTTCCTTCTCCACAGGAGATTCAGCTTAATGAGTACAAACATCTTTTCTCTTTTTCAAATCCTTTTTTCTTTTGAAAGTGTACAGTTCACTGGTTTTTACTACGCTCACCTAGTTGTCTAACCTCTCCATTGTTGGGTGCTATCGAGTCAGTTCTGACTCATAGCCACCCCGTGCACAACAGAACAAAACACTGCCCGGGCCTGCACCAGACTCACAATTGTTGTGTCCGAACCCATTGCCGCAGCCACTGTGCCAATCGGCTCAGTGAGGAGCTTCCTCTTTTCAATTGACTGTCTCCTTTACCAAGCCCAACATCCTCCAGGGACTGGTCCTTCCTGATAACACGTCCGAAGACGGGATCATTCTGACAGTGATGGATACCAGTGGTACATTATGCAAAGTCACGACTAATTCCAGAACTTTCATCTCTCTATTAGGAAACCCTGTACCCATCAGCATCACTTGCAGCCCCCAGTCCCTGGTAACCTCTCTTCTACTTCCCGTGTCTGTGAATTTGAGTGGAATCACACAGCATTCATCCACTCGGGTCTGGATTACTCCACTTAGCGTAACATCTTCATGGTCCATGCTGGTCATTCCTCTTTTGGCCGATCCAGATCCATATCCCCTTGTGTTTGTCCATTTGTCCGTGGACAGACATTTGGACTCTGTCCATGTCTGACCAGCATGAACAGTGCTGCTCTGAAGGTTGGCGTGCATGTTTAAGTGTGAACACGTTTTCAGTTCTCTCCTGGGTGCACTTGTAGGAACGGAATTGCTAAATCACGTGAGGATGATTCTATTTCCTGTTTTGAGGGAGGACAGGGACTTGTGTCTGTTTGTTCCCAGTTCCCGCTGATGTCTGAAGGGCTACTGAGCACTTCAGGACTCTACCAGTGCGTGTGGCAGGACCTGGCTTTGTTACTCGATGGCAAAGAGAGAACTCCACCTGCCTGAGAGGCCTGGCGGGTGTGAACATGGACAAGCCCACTCCCCTCTCTGACACCTGAGTCTCTCATTTATGAAAACGGGAGTAGCTGCTGCCTCTCCCACCTCGCCACTTGAGGGTCTGGCCCGGATTAGGGAACCTGGTGGGCTCAGTAGGACATCATAGTGTGTACTCACACCAGACATGCTTGGTGCAAATCTGGCTCTGCTCCTGACCCGTCGTGTGGTCTTGTGTGGGTTGTTGGACCCCTGCAAGTCTCATTTTTTCCTACTTTTAAAATGAAGACAAGGCCTCTGGTAGCGTAGTGGTTAACGAATTGGGCTGCTAACCTTAAGGTCAGCAGTTCAAAACTACCAACCGCTCTATGGGAGAAAGATAAGGCTTTCTGCTCCCATAAAGATTGACAGTTTCTGAAACCCTGTGCAGGGTCGTTATGAGTCAGAACCGACTCCACGGTACTTAACAACAACAACAACAAAATGAAGAGACGATCCTTAGGTGACTGTGAACAGCGACAACCAAAACAACACAGTCGCTGTTGAGTTGAGTCTGACTGTGTGTTAAGAGTAGAGCTGTGCTCCAGAGTGTTTTCAAAGACTGATTTTCCAGAAATGGATTGCCAGGCCATTCTTCCAAGGCACATCTGGGCGAACTCGAACTTCCAGCCTTGCTGTGAACAGCCAAGTACTCTCACCGTTTGCTCCACCTGGGGTTTCGAAGTGACTGTGAGGATGATATAAAGCAATCAATAAGTTGCTACTTTTAAATCCTTCTCATGTAAAGAAGAGGGAATTGTGGGATGCCTCTTAACTCTAGTCATCTTGTGTTTGGCAGTATGTCATGGCCACCGACAGCTTCCAGCTGGGCTACACAGAGGATGGACACTGTAAGGGGGATACCAACCTGAACATCCCTCACCCCGCCCGGCTGCAATGGGAGATTCCAGAGGAAGTAAGTCAGAGCTCGCTTGAGCAGTTCCGGGTCCCTTGGGTGGAGATGACCTCAGCCCTCAGCCCCTAGCCCCACACTGTGTGTCCGGGGGCACAGCTGAAGCCCCTGAAGACTGGGGGATCTTTACCAGGGTTACAGTTCTCCTAAGGAGCCCTGGTGACCCAATAGTTGGAACATTGGAGTACTAGTAACCAAAAGGTCGGTGGTATGAACCCACCAGCTGCTCTGCGGGAGAAGGACGAGGCCTTGTGTTTCTGTAAGGATGGACAGCCTCAGCTCTGGGGCTCCCCTGCTCTGTCCTGTAGGGTCGCTGTGAGTGACCGGGGTTTGGGATAGTGTTGCTGCAGCTCTGGGTAGCATCTGTTGGGAGCCTTGGTAGACGTCCCTTCATCCATCTAAAGCTGGTGGCTGAGACTGTCAGTGAGCGTTCAGCTCAGACTCAGACCAAAGAGTGTTGCCGTTGCGTCGGTTCCGACTCACGCATCCCCACATGTGTCAGAGAACTGCGCCCCATTGGGTTGTTCAGGGTTCCTTCCTTGGAGATGGTTCTTCATATGCCTCTGGGCGGGTTTAAACACCTACCTGTCAGTTAATAAGCACTTAACTGTTTGTACCACCCAGGGACTTTTCAAATGGAGCTGTTTTGTTGTTGGTAAATGCCATCAAGTCCGTTCTGACTCATAGTGACCCCTGTATAGGGTTTCTGAGAAGCAGCTAGTGGGTTTGAACTGCTGACCTTGTGGTTCACAGTCCAGTGCTTATCCTACAGCGCCACACCAGGAGTGCCAAATGGAGCTAGACACTTCTAAAATGCTCAAAAGGCAAAATTGTAAACAACAAAGCCAAATATCACACAGTATGGCGCTAAACTAGTTTAAATCATTACATTGCCACGTTTACAAGTTAAAAATAGGTTTTGTTCGGTTGCTGTTCTTAGGTATAATTCACTGGGTCAGAGCCTTTTTGGGAAGAGGTTTTGGGGTGGGAAATGCCAAATTCTAGTTCATCTAATCTAAGCAGGAGTTTCCAGGGCCCAAGGAATGTTTTCCCAGGTTGTAAGATGCTGCTTCTCAGGGGTTTGCCTCCTGCGCCTGAGTCTAGTGGTTTTGGGGACCCCAGAACATGTTCTGTCCGTTGTTGTTGTTGTTGTCATGTGCTGTGGAGTCTGTTCCGACCCATAGTGACCCTGTACAGGGTTTCCGAGGCTGTAAATCTTTACGGGAGCAGAAAGCCTCATCTTTCTCCCACAGAACAGCTGGTAGGTTTGAACTGCTGACCTTGCGGTTCACAGTCCGATTCGCAACCACTACGCTACCAGAGCTCCTGGTTCTGTCAGTTACCATTTGTTTATTTAAATTGGTCCCTCAGTTGCCACCTACAGCAACAGAGCCCTTCACCAAACAAAACCTACTTCTCCCCTAACTGCCCTTTAGCGTCTCTATGGGTTTCCTCAGACACAGACATTGTAAGAGGTCAGCTGGAAAGAGAGGACGTTTCTACTCCCACAGTGTGCAAGAGGCTGGACGTCCAAGTTCAGGGCCAAGGCTCGTTCTGTCAGCTCCGGGGGAAGGTCCTGGTTGCTTTTTAGCCTCTGTTCCTCAGATCCTTGTCGCTCTGCAAGCGTGTCACTCACTGCCCATTTGTGCCCTCTCGCTCTTTTTAACTGGTTAGATGAATTGTATTGACAGAGAAGATCCACATAGTCATCTGACCTCATTTCCATAGCTGGACAGTTAGTTCTTACTCCTTTTTCAGACACATAGATACCATCCAAATTTTTCAGATAGCCTTATTTCTAACTGAATTGTAGTTGTTAAGTGCCTTCGAGTCGGTTCCGATTCACGGCAACCCTGTTTAGGATTTCTGAGGAGCTGCTGGTGAATTTGAACCTTGTGGTTCAAACCAACATTGCATTCCAGTCCCTATCCTACAGCGCCCCACCAGGACTTGATAACTGAATTCAAGTGGCTGCATTTGATGGAAGGTCGATTTCATTTCCCTCAAGAATTCATTTATGTTTTCTGGGTGTGAGATAGAGCAAGCAACACCTGACCTCATATGAACCCTCTGGGTGTATAGATAAACTTTGTATTTCAATTGAGTAAAGGTTTACGGAGCAAAACATCAGTTTCACATTCAACAAATGATACAATTTACTTCATTACCTGATTGCAATCCCCTCCTCCCCTCCATGTACCATCAGTTAAAACACCTCTGTTCACTTTAACTGCTGTATTCCTCCCTGTTGTCTCCTGCTGCCTTCGTCTTTCCTTTGCTAACCTCCCTCTTGTTGTACATTGTCTGCCTTGTCACCCATATTAACATGTGTCTACCCTCTAGCCCATGAATAATTTTCCCTTCCTCCCCCACCCCCCGCCCCATATCCATTATAGATTGTTGCTTTTATCAAGAAAACCTTTTTTTTAAAAAACAAAACAAAACAAAAAACAACTCTTTCCAACATTGGTCTCATACAATGTTTGTCCCTTTGTAATTGACTAATTTCACTCAGCATAATGTCCTCCAGGAGTCCTGGTGTGGCGCTGTGGGTTAATGCACTGGACTGCAAAGCTGTTTGAACTGCACGGTTGGCAGTGCAAACTCACCAGCTGTTCCTCGGAAACCCTATACAGGGTCGCTATGGGTCAGAACCGACTCGATGGCACTTCACAACAGCAACAACAATGTCCTCCAGGTTCAACCATGTTGTGAGGTGTTTCACAGATTCATCATTATTCTTCAACGTTTTGTAATATTCCGTTGTGTGTATGCACCAAAGTTGTTTAGCTGTTCTTCTGTTGATG
>NW_006408558.1:16628072-16644759 GCF_000296735.1 Chrysochloris asiatica
TTCATTCAGCTTCTTGTATGCTCATCTTCTTATCTTTCATGATGTCAGGGAAGTTTTCTTCCAACCACTCTTTGACAATTTTCTCTGTGCTTTTTATTGTCTTTTCTGATTCTGGAATTCTGATCACCTGTAAATTGTTCCTCTTCATGGTGTTTCACATAACTCTTAGGCTCTCCTTGTATATTTTTCATCCTTTTTTCGAATTGTTCTTCTAGCGTACTAATACTGACAGATTTGTCTTTAAACTCACCAATTCGGGCTTCTGTTGCTTCGCATCTACTCCTTTGCCTTTTCACTGTCTTGTCCATTTCTGAGATCTCAGTATATTAATATTCTGGATTTCTAATCGCAGGTTTTGTATTGTTTCAAAATTTGCATTTATTTGTCTGCTTGTTCTTGAAGTGTTTTCTTGAATTCTTCTGAAGTTTTTTTTGTGTTCATCTTGTTTCCCTCGATCTTCCTATCAGTCTACCTAATGATCATTCTTTTGAATTCTTTCTCGGTTAGTTCCATTACATTTTCTTCCTCAGAAATGTTTTCTGGCTCTGCATCTTGGGCATTTGCTTGAGTCATTCCTCTGCTGTTTCTTTGTGTGAGTTAAAATTGTCTGTTGTCTCTGGGGCATTTTGGGGTTGTCATATTTGTGAAAACAAACAGTGCAGTTATTTGACCCAGAAGGGGGAAATCTCTGGGGGCGCTCCTGCATATCAGGAGCTAATGAGGTATTCATGCAGGGATAGGACAGTGGAGTTCCCAGCCCTAGATGAAGTTCCTGTTGGCCTCTGTCTTATCTATGTTCAAGACACTTAATCTGGAAGTAGTTCATTGGGGCCTTTGATGGAGCAAGTTTCAGTGTCTGTTAGGACCCCCAGAGAAGCTGGGCATTGTGACTCATTAAATGGTAGCCTGGTAGTAATGTGGGGTTGGTAGGTCTGGAGCCAAGGCCACCTGAATCCAGGCACCAAAGTGACACATCCTGCCCCCACCTCATACTGACTTAGCTCCCAACCACCTGACTCCAAACTCTTAGAGAACAGGGTCTCCACAAGGGGTGGATAGGGTGAGAGCTGGCAAACTGCTGGTCACCAGGTGAATGTGGGGAAAAGAAGAGATGGCACCTTTTCTGTCACCCATGTGAGTCTTTGCCAGACCTCCCTCAGCTGCCAAAGCTGCTCACAAGATGGTGGAGCTAGATCAACCATCCGTTCACCAATCAGTCTCCTTCTCTTGCTGTCCCTGCTCAGCTGCTCCTCCCAACAAGCACTCTCCATCCACCTCTCTAAAGGTCAGAACTTTCTTCTGAAGTTCAGGGTGCCAGCATTTTCATCTGTTTCTTGTTTGATTTGGTCTCTCATATCTTTGTTGTAGTGTGTATGTCTAGTCCGCCATCTTGCCGGAAGTCCTTTCTGGGTGTATTTTTCACCCAAGGTGCTATGCGGATTTCAACAAGAGTCCCGCTTTCTTGAAGAATGACATCGATGGGGAAGTGAGCGTACACAGACCTCATCTAGTAACGGAAGTCTTTTATAGAGCCTTTGATCATGTTCCTTTTCGTTTCATGAAACCTTCTTTTTCTTTCCAAGGAGACTGACTGAGTTCTACATGGATCTGATTGCAGTCCCTCCTCCTCGGGTTCCTCTGGGACCCTTCACAGTAACTGTGTGTGTCCCTTCAGGGTAATGTTGATATTTTCTGTAATGTCAGCAGTCTTGTTGCTGAGATTGGTCTTCATTCTCACAGTAGAGTCAATGAAGAAAGTCATTTGTGCATTCTTGTTGCTTGCTTAATCTCCTCTTTGATATCACAAAAGAGATTGGCTTAAAACACCACCCTACAGTAATACTGCCTCATGAACATGAAAAAACCCTGTTCCCAAATGAAGTTATAACCACAGATATAATAGGACTTGCAACACATATTTTTGGGAGATACAGTTCAATCCATAATGGGGTCCCACTGGGAATTAGGGGGCCCTATTCTCCTACCTAAGTTTTTACTGCTTGGGATCCCCCACTGCTCCTCAGGGGTGCCACATTCAGAAGTTACTGAGACCCTGGGTAACTCTTCTGGAAAGAACTATGAGGAAAACGTGATGTGCACTTTCCCGAGTTAACAATTTGTTGTCTCACTAAAAATGAGCTTCTGATCAACTTCTGGGTATGGGTCGCTGTTTCCCCTCATGAGTCAAAAACCATTTTTTCCCCTGAAATGTCAGCTAGCTTCTGAATGTTGGTCATTGTCTTCCCTCATGTGGAAAACCATTTTCTGTTTTTTTTTTTCCTTGTTTTGTGAAGTGTCAACTGGTTTCTGACTGACTTTTGGCCACGGGCCACTGTCTGCCCTTCATGAGTAACAGTTTCCTTTCTCTGAAGTGTCAACTAGTTTCTGACTGACTTCTGAGTGTGGGTCATCGTCTTCCCCTCATCAGTAAACAGTTTTTTTCTTTCTGTCAAGTGTCAGCTAGTGTGTCTGACTGACTTGTGGGCACAGGCCACTGTTTCCCCTTCATGAGTAACGGTTTCCTTTCTCTGAAACATCAACTTGTCCTGACTGACTTCTGGGTGTAGGTCATTGTCTCCCCCTTCATGAATAAACAGTTTTCTTCTTTCTCTAAAGTGTAGACTTGTTTCTGACTGACTTCTGGGCATGGACCACTCACTGTCTTCCCATCCTGAGTTAGCAGTTTTGTCTTCCCATCATGAGGAAACAGTTTTTTTCTTTTTCTGAAGTGTCCATTTGTTTCTGACTGACTTCTGGGCAGAGGCCACTGTCTCCCCTCAAGAGTAACACTGTTGTCTTCCTTTTCTGAAGTGTCAGGAGGTGATAGAGACTTCCCTGAGCAGTGCGAATATTCTGGCTGACGACGTAGACTTTCACTCTTTCCCATTTGATGCCTTTGGCAAAGGCGCAATCAAGAAATGCCGGACGAGCCCAGACGCCTTTGTCCAGCTGGCCCTCCAGCTGGCTCATTACAAGGTAAGAGCAGGAGCCTGGGTTTTGTCCCAGTGCTCAGGGGTCCCTGAACACACCCCAGGCTGCTGGCCTGGTAGGTGAGAAGCCTGGGGAGGCGGACTGCACTGGAAGCAGTGCTTTCTGGGTCTTCAGTGCACAGGATGGGGGGTTTGCAGAGCCCCTTCTGAGCTACAGTTGTTTGGAAGTGCCTGGGATGCAGCAAGTTTCTTATGTGACACAGACACAGAGGGGAGGACATGGGCGATTCGAGCAAAGGGAACCCTAACATAAGCGTGAGCCCTCGTGGTTAGGAAAGTGGGGAGCCTCAGGGCAGACACCCACTGCTCTGTCTGTTCCCTGGGGCTGAGGTGCAGATGGGATGTGGCTCTAGGCTATGGCAGAAAGGAAGCCAGGGGCAGCCCAAGTCCACCTTTCTCAGGGTCATGCGGACCTCACGGATTGTCTCCTGTGAGTACCTTTATCTTTCAGCAGGATGGGCTGAATGCACACCTGGTTCCGTGTCGTACTCCTCCTATAAGCACTTGGGGGTCTTGGCTGCTGGCTGGTGTCGCATCGGCTCTGCCTCATGGCCATCTCACGTTCAACAGAATGGAACGTGGCTGGTCCTGTCCCCCTTCATGTCGGTTGATAGGGTTGAATCCATGTTTGAAGCATCTGTTTCAGTCCATCCTGTGGAGAGTCTCCCCCGTTTTCACTGACCCTCTGGATCAACCACAATATCCTTGTCTAGCAATCGTGTCTTCCTGATGATTTGCTCAAAGTAACTGAGTTAGCGTTTCCCCACCCTTGCTTTTTTTAAAGATTTTATTGTGAATTGAATAATACTTTACATGGGAGAACGTTGGTTTTACTCATTGTTTCACTGCAATGATCACAATCTCGTCTGTGCATCATTCAACAGTATTTGCTTCTATTTCCTCTTTTTTTTTTGGGTGGGGGGGGATGTACACAAAAACACTCAGGAATATATAATCATGTAAACAACCAAAGGGCACATTCTGCAAGCCTGCCTCCTGGCCGCCAGCACACAACCTCTCTCTTTCCATGAATCTAGAGTCCTCAGCTGCTCTCTCTCTCCATGTCCTGATCACTGCCTCCATCTCTTCCCCAGCCTCGCTTTTGAGGAACCTTCCTAGGGTGTTTTTTCTAAGACTGATGGGTTTGTTCTGCTGTTGGGCTGGCGTCCTGGGAAGAGTTGAGGTGTCTGAAGCTTAGGAAATCACATGATGGTATCAGGAGTTACTTGCTTCTCACCCTAAGCCCTTCCTGAAGCTAACATTGCTGCCTGCCTGTCACATAACCACGTGCCAAAACCAGCTGTCACTCAATCTGTGCTGGTAGTAGCTGGCCTACACCTGCCTGCTCTCTCTCTGTCTCGTAGGACAGAGGCAAGTTCTGCCTCACGTATGAAGCCTCCATGACCCGGCTGTTTCGTGAGGGCAGGACAGAAACCGTACGCTCCTGCACCACCGAGTCCTGCAACTTCGTGCTGGCCATGATGGACCCACACCAGACAGTGAGCGTGTGCCATTCCCTTTCTTTCTTCCGTGCCCCCCCTCCCTGGAATCAGAAAGAGGTGTGCGTGGAAATGGACAGGAGTGCACGTGCCAAGAGCTGGGCATTAGATCCCTTGTTGTCAAACTGTGACTTCTTTCTCCAAACACATCAGAATGCAAGATAGTTGTTAAGTGAGTGTAGAAAACCAGTCCACTGGAGCTGGAGTTTTGGAGAAGTGTGCTCTGTGTGGCCTCCTCGAAAGCGCTTGATAATTCAGTTTTTCCTTTTTTTCTTCTATTAAAATAACAATTTACTGTATTTTTGGTGGATGTTTACATAGTAACTTAGGTTGCCATGTAGGATCAGCAGTAGACTGCTAACCACAAGGTTGGTGGTTCAAACCTACCAGCCTCTCCTTGGAAACCCTATACTGGACAGCTGTGAGTCAGTACCGACTCAACAGTACTTGACACCAATGATGACGCACGTTCTTCAGTGATATGAGAGTGACATTTTTATAATGCGTCAGCGTTCTCTTTCATGATGTTCTGGTTGTACTTTAGAGTAAATGTTGGCCTTTTTAAAAAGTTTCATTTACAAGGGGATTTCAGAAAGTTGTGGAATAGGGGATTAAAAGACCATGGAATTTTTCAATGAACTTTATTGAAGATGGTGTTTTTAAAAGGAGCACCCATTGTGGTTGTTAGTACAGTCGAGTCGGTTCTGAATCATAGTGACTCTATAGGGTTTCCAAGGAGCAGCTATTGGGTTAGAACCACCGACTTTGTGGTTCGCAGCCAAGTACTTATCCCACAGCACCACCCCAGGAGACCAAAGGAGCACCCTAGCTGAGGATAATGTCCTTATGTTGTGTGCCATTGTTTTATTTTGTTACTAGCTAACCTCGGGACAGTGTCAATTCAAGGTTTAAAGAGTGTCTCAGAGAATCGTCTGGTCGCAACGGGTCCAGAGAGCTTGAGCTTTTTAGGAATGTGAGCTCCACTCTCCAGTGTTCCCCTGTCTTCTCAGGACCCATCTATTGTGACCTTGATCAGAATCGTTGGCAGTGATAGTTGGACATCACCTAGTCCTGGTCTGAGGGTAGAGAAGGTCGTGGCTCATGTAGACTGTCAGCTCTGGGGACCGGTTTCTTCTCTGAGTCTTTGTGCTTTTGTCTTTCCTTTTGCTCCTGATGAGTGGATACCACTAGTTATATCTTAGACGGCTGCTCGCTGGGTTTTAAGTCCCCAGACTCTCCTCACGTCCCTGTGATGCAGAGGGTGAATTTTGTAGCACCCCTGGGCTTTCTTTCAGTGAGTTTCTGTAGCCGTGGAAAATGTCACCGTGGTCCGAATGGGACGGAGCCTTGCATGGAATCTGCTTGAGTATCTTGTTTATGATGAGAGCTTGGAGAAAGTGCTGACAGCAACAAACAGATGGGGATCTGGAGGGATATTTGTACCAGGAGTTGTCACTTGCTTCTCTGAAGAAACAGATCAAAGGCCCTCGTTTCTCTTGACTCGAAGACCAGGCCTTAAATGGGTGGATCAGAGCCTTGGAGACCTATCACCCCAAGTCTGTGGTCTACTTAGAGCTGAAAAGAGCCTGAAGTATCCTTTTGGGATCAAATATAAAGACCCAAAAGTGTAGTTAAGAGTTGAGTTGTTAGCCGGGTCCCTTGGGAAGGTAAGGTTTACAGTCCAGGTTGGGGCAGAGACAGACTCATCTGCATTTTCTTACAGTGAGAATGTGAGGTCTTACAAACCTCATAAATAGTGTGTTCAGCCGCTAACCCAAGGCTGGAGGTTCGAGGCCTGGTGTTCTCCATTCAGTAAATCAGTCTTCAAAACCTGAGGCCAAATGGTGCCCAGCGGACTGTAAAGGAAAGAGGGATGAAACATCCGACACAGAATCTGTGTGACGATTATTAACACATTATAAAAGCTGTAACCGGTGTCTGAACAATCTGTGTAATCGTTGTTTAGTGCTGTAGACTTGGTTCCGACTCATAGCAGCCCTGTATAGCATTTCCGAGGAGCGGCTGGTGGTCTTGAACCGCTGACCTTGCAGTCCTGCGCATTAACTCACAGCACTGTGGGAATCTGTCTAAAGTGTCTCCAGCACACAGTGAACTGTTTGTTGCAGGCAGACCTCAGGTCGTGTGAGTTTGTCTCCAGAGCACCTCCATAAAACGCAAATGTCCCAACAAAGTAAGGCACGTGAGTGGAGTGGTTTCCCAGCGTGGAGAAGCTGTGTTGACGCTGTTCTGTAGTGTATGAAATATGCACTAGCATGATGAAAACGTGTGACGTTGTGTGAGAATGACCCAAGCGGTACACAGGGACACGAAGGGATCACACTGGAGATTGGCGTTGACAGACTTGCTCAGCGCAGGGTGGCCGCTAACCTTCCATTTGTGAAAACACACAATGTCTGCAGGTGCACTAAAGCAAAGCACCATGGAACAAAGTCGGCCTGTATTTTAAAAGCACAGATCTCCTCCATGGAACCCTTGTGACATACCTGGGGCTCCGTGGGTTGGGGCTCACCTCCATGGTGACTCGTGTTAAAGCCTAGTCAACAGGGAAGTGACAACCACCCCTCCTCAACCCGGAGCCACTCCAACTGCGGCGCTGGTCTAAGGACTGGGCCCGGCCCGGCCCGGCCCTGCCGCCAGATAACTCGCACCACCCAACATGCATCTCTCCCATCCCCGGTGCCGTAGATCGAACAGCGGTTCAAGTTGTTCAAGACGGCATCTGAGAAGCATCAGCTGCTGTATCGCCTCGCCATGACAGGTGCTGGCATCGACCGCCATCTCTTCTGCCTGTACGTGGTGTCCAAGTACCTGGCTGTTGACTCCCCCTTCCTGAAGGAGGTAAGTCACCTCTTCTGCAACATGTCAGTCCGTTTTGCTGCCTAAACGTCTACGAAGGAACCCTGGTTAGCACAGTGGTTGAGCACTCAGCTGCTAATCGTAAGGTTGGTGGTTCGAACCCACCCGGAGGTCTCACAGAAGGTCTGGTGATCTGTTTCTGTAAAAGTTATTGTTGTTATGTGTTGTTGAGGCAATTCCAACTTGTAGCGACCCTGTATTGGGCTTCCGAGGCTTTGGGATCCTTGCAGGAGCAGAAAGTCTCATCTTTCTCCCTCAGAGCAGCTGGTAGACTTGTAATGCTGACCTTGTGGTTCACAGTCCAGTGTTTACCCTCTGGAGACACCATACTGCCTCCCGTAAAGGTCACAGCTGGGCAGTTCTACACTGTCCCACGTCGCGTTTCTAGGAGTCCTGTGCCCACTCAACAGTGTCCAAAGAGCGTAGCAGATTCCTTTTCTTAGCAGTCCCCACGGAGTCGCTTCTGACTGATGGTGACCCCGTGTGGGTCCAGGTAGAGCGTGGACACAGGTAGACACATGGGGTTTTCATTGGTTGATTTTCCAGCAGTAGATTGCCAGCCCTTTCTTCCTCATCAATGTTTGTCTGGAAGTTCTGCTGACACCTGCTCAGTGTCCTCACAGCTTATAACCTCCGCTGACAGACAGGTAGTGAGTGTGCGTGAAATGGATTGGGTGGGAATCGTAGTACCCAGGTCTCCCGTGTGGGAGGGGTGAACGCTCTCCCTGAACCCCAGTGCCTCACCCTTCTGACTTAGAAAACACGAATAACCTCTCGAGAGCTTAGGTCGTAGTAAAATGCACAAAGATAACCAGGAAGTCAGGAGTTCTAAGTATTTATCCTTACTGTTTTAATGTAATGCAATCGTACGTTCCTAAATTTAAAGGTTCATAAGTGACTGGTTTTAACAACCGGCTTGAAAAATTCCTGAAACTTTACCAGTGTTTCCTGGGGACTGGCGTGACTTGGCTACAACACCCCGCCGCCTCCCTCTAAATCTTATTTGCTGTGTGGCCTGCCGTCAGCGTTCGTAGATTCAAGTAGCTGCAGATGGATAATACTGAGGAAACCCAAAGAAGGTCCTGAACTGGCCAAGGCAGTCCCTCCACGGCTAAGAGGGAGCATACCGTGCTGTGTACAGGACACTTGCGTTGTATTAGGTGTCATCAGTAATCTAGACATGATTTGAAGCCCAGGTTAGGATGGCATAGGCTATATGCAAACACTACGCCGTTTTATATAAGAGCAACGTGGAGGTTCTGGTGTCTCCAGGCATCCTGAAGCAGACCCCCTTCAGGTACTGAGGTACCAGCCACCTTTTATGCCTGAGACGATGTTAGGTGCCCCCATGGAAGTCTGGGACACACAGGCCTTTTGTGTCTGAAACAGGAGCCAGAGCGAAATTTCCGTGTCCTCCTACCTAGGCTCGACAGTGACAGTAAAGCACGGATTAGGGACAGCTTCCCCCCCGGACATTTCCTCATCCCGCTGTCCTGGATTTACCCGCAGGTCCTATCTGACCCTTGGAGGTTGTCAACCAGCCAGACCCCTCAGCAGCAGGTGGAGCTGTTTGACCTGGAACGGAACCCAGAATACGTGTCGAGTGGAGGGGGCTTCGGCCCGGTAAGTGGAACAGGACATCTGCATTCTTACAGGGACTTGGCGCTTGCTCGCCGCCACCTCCACACCTGTGACATCATGGATGGCCCACCCTGAAGGATGCCTCCTGAGATCCAACGTCAGTGGCAGCCATGTGTTTAAAATGTTATCATCTGCCGTGGAGTTAGCTCCGACGCATAACAACCAAGAGTTGCTCAGTCTGGTGCCGCCTTCAGGATCGCTGACAGATGTGGGGGGAATTCAGAATGTGAGGGGCTTCCTTGTTGGTATGGCCTCATTTCCCATCACCAGTTGAAAACCTCTTTTGTTCGCCAGGTTGCAGACGATGGTTATGGTGTGTCGTACATTCTCGTAGGAGAAAACCTCATTAATTTCCACATATCTTCCAAGTTCTCCTGCCCTGAGACCGTAAGTACAGGGGAAGCCCTTTTCTATCAATAGGGTCTTGTTAACTTTTTTTAAGGAGAGCACGTCCTTAATGTGAGGCCTGGTGTTGCACTGTAGGCTAAGCACTCGACCTCGGGGTTGGTTTGAACTGGAAGGTTGGTAGTTCAAAGTCACCAGCCGCTCCTCGGAAACCATATACAGGGTCGCTATGAGTCAGAACCAATTTGATGACACTTAACAACATTGATTAGAACATTTTCAGATCAATGAATTTCAGAATCTCTGCGGTGCGGTTTTCAGGAGAGTGATGAGCCTTTGTGTTCTCATAAAGATTTAAAGCCTCGGAAACCCTATACAAAGCCTCTGAGTTGAAGCCTCTTAACAACAACAGGCTGCGTTCGAAAGAACTAGCTCTGCTTTAGATTTAAAAAGCGTTATCTTTGGGTCCCTAGTGGTACAGTGGGTTAAGTGTTCGGCTACTAACAGCAGGGTCAGTGGTTCAAACTCACTAGGCGCTCCACAGGAGAAAGATGAGGCTGTCTGTGCCTGTAAAGACTTACCATCTCGGAACCCCATGGGGCAGTTCTACTCTGTCGGCTGGGGGCGCTGGGAGTCAAAACCGATTCAGAGGCAGAGGTTGGTTTTCAGATCTCAGGGGACATTGGGGGGCATCTGCGACTTTCAGATTTTCTATAACTCTTAGACTAAGAATAGTGTGCACATGCCAAGAAATGTACACATGTGACTGGACAGAGATCTGTACATGCGAAGAAATATATACACGTAACTGGATGTGGAGCTGTACACACCAGAACTGTACGCATGTCACTAGACAGGGATCTGCACATGCTAAGAAATGTACACACGTGACTGGACAGAGATCTGTACATGCTAAGAAATATATACACGTAACTGTATGTGGAGCTGTATACACCAGAACTGTACGCATGTGACTAGACAGGGATCTGCACATGCTAAGAAGTGTACACATGTGACTGAACAGGGATCTGTACATGCTAAGACATTTATACATGTAACTGGATGTGAGCTTTACACACACAAGTGGACTGAGACCTGCGGAGTCCTTTTGCGGGTGGTACACACCCCGTTTTTACTCTCCGTTTCACACTGTGCACAGCCCCTTGGCAGGGGGACCATCACAGACATGTAAGCCACTGTCTGTCTCCCGACATGCAGTTCTTCCAGCTTCTGAGATCCAGTGAGTGAGCCATCGGGCCAAAGAGGCCACCGACCGTTGGCACAAAATGAATTTCTCTTGTTTGAATCAGGTTAAAATGGAAGAGACTTGGGATGTAGGCACTGCCACCCTCTCCAGGTTGTTTCTCTTTGTTTTTAAATTCTAGGACTCTCATCGCTTCGGGAAGCACCTGAAACAAGCCATGTTGGACATCATTAGTCTGGTTGGGTTCACGGTGAATTCCAAAAAGTAATTCCAGTCGAGCTGCTCCAAAAGGAAGTGAACTCTGCCCCTAAAAACCAAATGAAAATAGGTGTCAATCCTGAGGATAGTTCAGGGGGGAAACATTTGCTCTTAAAAAAATACTCAGAAGTTTTCCTTCCAGCAAGGTTTTGGTGTTTTTGTTTTTCTTACAACCGTAGCGTCTACCATGTAATGTATTACCCTGTTCCTTCCTGGTATGTCTTCATACTATTTCTGTGTCACCCCATGACCCTTGGAGTGAGTCCCCCCGAAAGCCTGGGCATCCATGCATATTTATTTAGGGGTCCGGATGTCACTGGGCTCTGAGGAGTTACGCAGTTCTCGACTTCACATCTGTTAGAAATAGACGTGGCACTGCTCCTCAGAGGAGACTGACCGTCTGGGACTCCAGAACATCTGGGACTCCAGGGCATTTCACTGTGTCAGAGTTTGTCTTGTTACAAGAAAAAAGGTGGTTCACATTAGGGTGTTACCGGTCCCCGTTCCCACTCATGTAATGCATTAATGGAACACGCTGTGCTTTCAGAAATAGGATGTTGCCCCTGTGAGTAGCTCTACCATGGTCTAATTTGGTCTGTGTGTGTGTGTGTGTGCCTCTCTGCTATTTTCAGCACTTCATGGCCGCATCTAGTTGAACTAACCCAGCATGTCTTCAAAACCCAGTGCCTTAAGTAGGGAAATGCCCTACAGACCAGGGAGGTGGTGTGAGAGGGGGACTGGTGGGTGTACCACTCCCCTCTCATTCTGAGGATGGATAACCCCAAATACACTTTTCCCTATGGCTGCTCCCACCCACACAACGACCAGAGTCCCATCTGAGGGCAGGTGTGCCGGAATGCCTGCCTTTCCTACCTAAGCGGCTTGTGTCGGAGCCGGAAAGCAGGGAAGGTAATGGTCAAATCAAAAGTGTCTGGGGAGTCCGCCTAAGAATAAAATATGATGCGTGCTTCCTCAGGATTGCGTGAGTCACCCCCCACCCCCACCCCAAAGAAAGAAAGAAATCCTATGACATGGCACATGGCAAGGAGGACTTGTCAGTGTCATAGGGCATCTGGGTACAAGTCATGGGGCCACAAAGCCCATCCCTCCAAGAGGTGCCTTCGATCAGCCAAACCACTACAAGTCACTGACTCTTCTTCAGTATTGGACGTCAAAATCAAAGTGTCGCAGAACGAGATTCCTGCTTGCTTCCGGGTCACAGTGACGAGCTGGCCTGTCCACGTTTTTAATTGTGTGTTTATGTACTGACCACTGGCCTTCTCGTGGTGGGCCCACTGCCGGAGGCATGCTGCGTTCCAGGAGCTGACAAACAACATGGGCATGTTTTATTTATGTATATTTTGTAATGTAAAATATCCCACCTCAACGGGCCAAAGAATTTTTGTAACCCCCTCCTAAAAACAAGAATTGGAAACAAGAAAGTACCATCTGCAGTAACAGAATCCACCCTCCCCCAACCCCCAGTTGTAGGGAGGTAAAGCCCCTCATCCAGCCAGCCAGCACCAATCACCACCAGGTGAATTGGAGCCGAGAAGTTAGCACTTACTGAGTCTTCGCTCTCAGGTTTTATACGTTCCAAACTGTCATTGTAATTCATCAGATCTGATAGCAATGCAATTTTCTATTCTTTAGAAGAAGGAAGAGTGAGTTTTTATTGTACATGCCGAGCTGGGGGTGGAGGGAGAGAAGAGTCTTCATGTATTTAATGAAATCCGGAACAAGTTGTAACCCTAAGCAGAGCTGTATCTGCATTTGCCATCTCGGATTGCTCCTTGCATGTACATACGATATGCTCTGTAGGTTGTAAATCTTGGATACGCACAGTGTGAACATAGGTTATCATTAATAAAATTATTAATCCCTATCTATAAGAGTATTTGTCATCTGTTATACTAAGGGACTTCTGGCATGCAGAAGCACCAAACTGGCAATCCCAAGGTCAGCAGTTCAAATCCATCAGCCGCTCCTGGAAACGTACAACAGGGTTGTTGTGAGTTGGAACCGACTTGAGAGCATTTACCAACAACGGTTTTATATAAAGAGTTGGTTGGTGGAACAGCAGTGATTCAGGGGTAGAACGCTCCCCTTCTATGTGGGAGACCTGGGTTCGAATCCTGACCAGTGTGTCTCGTGTGCAGCCACCCATCTGTCACGGAGTCTTGTGTGTGGCTAGGATGTTCAGCAGGTGTCAGCAGATCGTCCAGACTAAGATGCACTAGGAATCAGCCAATGAAAACCCTACAGATCTGATCTGATCTGCAGTTGGTCACGTGGATGGCGCAAGACCAGGCAGTGTTTTGCTTCGTTATAGCCAGGGCCGTCATGGGTCAGGGATGATGGTGATGAGGAGGTGATGAGACACATTACCGCCTGGAACAAGCTCAGGCACTTGGAACAAAAGCGGGAGACCAGGTTATGCAAGAAAAGTCCCTAGCAGGCAGGGGGACAGGCCTATAGCGTCATGCACTTGATGGAATCAGGAAGCTTGGAGGTGAGGCCCACTGAGTTCTATTCATCCATTTCCTGGTCTAGTGCCCAGAACAGTGCCTGACACACAGTAGGTGCTTAGTGGTGGCGGTGGTTATGTGCTGTGGAGTCGGTTCCAACTCATAGCGACCATGTACAGGGTTTCTGAGGTTATACATTTTTATGGGATCAGAAAGCTTCATCTTTCTCCTGCAGAACAGCTGGTAGTTTGGAATGGCTGACCCTGAGATTAGCAGGCCAATTCATAACCACTACACTACCAGAGCTCCTTAGGTACTTAGTTGTTATTGTTAACTGCCTTTGAGTCAGTTCCGACCCAATAGCAACCCTGTATAGGGTTTCCCAGGAACAGCTGCTCAGCTTGAACCGCCAATCTTGCGGTTTAAGCTGAGCAGAGACCTGTTATCATGAACATAGGGATTTTCGATTTGCTCAACAGTCTTGATTGAGCACCTACTGTGTGCTCGGGTGTCCCTGAGTGGTGCTGCCGAAATACGGGACCAGTCCTTCCCACAGCACTCTCTCCTCCTCAACTGGATCTACGCATTCATTGCAGTGGCCACACGGAACTCAGACACCTGCCTCAGAGTAATGGGGTTCATTAGGGAAGTGAACAGGCTACAATTCAGGGTCAGAAAATGCTCTGGGCTCACTTCTTCCAGTCAGGACAGCCTCCCCTCAGCTGTGCCCACAGGCAGGCCTCTCTCTGCCTGAGCAGTGTTACAGAGTTCTTTTTTCTTTTTAATGTTTTATTGTAAATTATGTGATAGTTTACATGGGAGAACATTAGTTTTACATTCATCCTAATTGTTTATCATTTCATTGCCTTTCAATCCCCTCCATGCCTCAACAACCAACCAAAGGGTATACACTACAAGCCTAATCCCCCACCCCCAGTCGTCAGCACACAGCCCCTCTCCCTCTCTGTGTCCAAAGCCCCCAGCTGCTCCATCTCTCCACATCATCGTCTCTGCCTCCTTTTCTGGCGTCACTGTTTTTCTGGGTAGGGTCCCGCTCTCCGCGCTTCTCCCTTGATGGTCCCAGGGACCTCGGTTCCTAGGCTGAAAAGTTAATCATGCCCCTCCTTGCTACAAAACGTCTATCTCTACATTTCCAACCCTCACAATCAGTCCTGATGACAATTATTCACTATTGTATCACAAGAAATCCATCTGTGTTTCATTTCATCAGCCCGGCCTAGACAGATTGGATACTACTCAGTGGAGATTGTACCTTCCTCCAGGCCCTCTGGATCTAGGTTCCCTCTTGAAAGCTTGTAAGCCAGTCACTTCTTGCCTTTGTAGTCCCCCGCCCTCCATTTTGGGTAGCCAGTGTCCAAGTTGCCCATCCCTGTCTACTCTGTGTGTGGAGGGGGTGGGGATGATTCTTGCTGTAAGGACTTGTTCCCTCTTTTGAGCTACTGCATCCATAGGTGTAGGTCAAGTTCATCAAATTGTATCAGATTATTCTTTTCTTCCCCCTCTTTCTTCTTCTTCTGGTTGAGCTCTGATTATCCAGTCATTGGAGCCAGGTCAAGTGAGTATTATCTGCAAGTGTGGGTGTTCTTGTGCATATGCCCTCTCTTCTTATCAGCTGGACGCTTCACTGTCCACTCTAGTCCTTTGTGGCTATGTCACTACAGAGCTCTTTTAGAGCTGCTGATAAAATGCTCACAGGACACACCGCTCCATCATAAGCCTGGAGGAAAAGTTCAAAGTCCGCGCTACATGTTTCATGGACTGGGAAGTCCAGCGCTCTGTCAGGTGCTCTGCTGCCCCTCCTCAGTGTCATAGCTTTCTGTCCCTGGGTCAAGGCTGTTCAATGCACAGGGATCTCAGGTTAAAGGACAGACACGACACGTTCCACTCCTGGCTCCTCCTCTTTAATGGTAATAGGTAAGATCTCCCCTCCTGTGTCAGAAATGGTCCTTGTATCCTCTGTGTTAGAGTTTCCAGTCTTTACAATTAGGATGAACTCTGGCAACACCCACAGCTGAATCTTGTCATACGATCAGTTCCTCATCTCCCACCTTCTCTTACCCAGACTTGCCGGGGAAAGAGTTGTTCGGTGGGAGCTACAAAGACGTAGGCTGGAAGAGACATTAAATAACTCAATATACCAGAGGTATAAATAATTATTGTTCTCAGCTGCTCACTAAAACGCTGGAGGCGTGAGTCCTGCCAAAGGCACTGCAGAAGAAAGTCCGGGCGATCTACTTCCAAAAACCCAGCCATTGAAAAACCTGTGGAGAACACGCATACGGGTCCGAGTTACCTCCTTGGAGACTTAAAATATATTGTGTACTAAGCTTTGTTTCAAAGGACCCCTGGTGGCACAGTGGTTGAAATACTCAGCTGCTCACTGAAAGGTTGGTGGTTCGAGCTCAACAGCTGCTCTGTGGGAGAAATAGATGCAGCCTGATGTTGTAAAGGTTTGCAGTCTTGGAAATCCTGTTGGGGCAATTCTCTGTATTCTTTAGGGTTGCTATGAATCAGAATCCACTCAGCAGCAATGGGTTAAATCATGGTAAAAATAAAAACAGTATTAAAACCCCCCACTGCCTTGGTACCAGGAACACAGTGATGAGCCAGCAGGTATATTGGCTTTTGTTGTTAGGTATCATCGAGTTGGTTCCGACTCATAGCGACCTTATGCACAGCAGAATGAAACACTGCCCGATCCTGGGCCAACCTCACTATGGTTGCCACGCTTGAGCCCATGGATGCTGCCACTTTGCCAATTCATCTCACTGGGAGTCTTCCTCTTTTTTGGGTGTTCTTGTGCATCTCCCCTCACTTCATATCAGCTCGATGCTTCACTCTCAGCTCTGGCCCTCTGTGGCTATGTCCTTGTCTATGGGCTCAGGTGTCCCCAGGTCTCACCACACTTTGGATCTCTTTCTTATCTCTAGGTCAATGGGAGTCAATGGACTGTGGTTGAACTCAGCCCATTACTTCAGTGCTGTCTTTCCTCCTCTTCCACTCACCAGTAGACCAATGTGGTACTAGCAAGCTTACATGCCTGTTCATGTGTCCTTTTGAGTTTCAGTCTTAGCGGGGGATTTGTCCTGAAAGAACCTGATTGCTTGCCTTGATGGCTTTCCGGCAAACAGAATAAGCTTGCTTATTCTTGTAGTAGCCAGTCATACTGACATTTTTGCTTTGGGTTTTTCCTGATGATCTTTCTTTGAAGATGCATCTTTTGTCACTCTAGCTGTTCCAGGCTGATCTGCTTGTCCTTTCTAGTGGGGATGTCCCACCTCAGAAGGTTCTGGATGGGACTCAGGATTCCACCTAAGGTCCTATACTCTGTAAAGGCTTTGCAAGAGGCCTATTTCACTGGGCAAGTTCTAGAACCCCTTTTAG
>NW_006408558.1:16646524-16651823 GCF_000296735.1 Chrysochloris asiatica
CATGTGCAGATATGGTCATCTGCTTCTGTTTTTTGGGAATATTCAGTAGTTAGCTGTGGCCTTAATACTTAGATGGGTGTGTGCTTTGGTATTTTTTTATGCTTTCTGATTGCTTCCAGGTAGATGTGATCAGGAGATGGGCTTTCTTTTTCACTTTTCTTCCTAAGAAATTTCAAGATGCCACTGTTGGTCGTTATGACGTAACTCAGGATGATTTTATTTTCAGCCTATTTTTAAGTCTGCCTGTCCAACTCCACAATCACCGTTCAGGCCTTTTTCCTAGTTATAAACAGTTCAGGGCTCGCTGTGGCCGTTTTGTGCTGCTGTTTGGTTTTATGTGGAAACTGTCACTTTAAATTTCTAGGATATCTGTGTGCATGCGTAGTAGAACCCTCCAAGGGTGGGGTGGAGTGTTCACTCGCTCAGGCATCCCCTGTAGTCACCAAAATAGAGGTACGCAGCCAGCGAGAGACTAATGAACAGATTTAAAAAAAACAATGTCCACACCTTTATCTCTGTGGTTCTGTCAGGTGTCTGTGCTGCTCTGCTCCTTCCTCCCATCGATCTCACCCAAGATGGCCACTCAGGGAGCAGCTGAGCACCTTGGATTCGAAAGCAATGGATTTCTTGCTTCTGCTACAAAATATATATTATACACATATAAAATATACACATATATTCCTTTATATGTGGTTCAGAGTTCTGGGACCATCCTCTGCTTGGTATTCTGTGTTATTGCTGACGGAGCTCCTCACTGCACTGCCACCCAATCTGCCATCTTGTTTGTTTTCTGAAAGCTATCTGTTTTAAACACAAGTCAGAAGTGTCACCTTGGGATGGGTCCACCCAGTGCTGCCTTGGACTCGCCCTACAGGGGTTCTGTGCTTCCCAGCTGAGTCTGGAGGGTCCAAGTCCCTGGTGCCCTGCCTTGGCCCCAGCCCAGTCTCCATGAGCTCCCCCTCGTAGCTCCCATCTCTGGGGTACACCCTTCTTGAATTGCCCTGGTCCTGATGTGGCGATGCAGGATAACGCACTGGACAGCAAGGTTGGGTTGAACCTCAAGGTGGACAGTTCAAACCCACTAGCTGCTCCTTGGAAACCCTATACAGGGTCACTATGAGTCCTAACCGACTCCACAGCATTAAACCCGTGCTAAAGCCCGATTCTGCCCCATTCCTCTGACACACCTCTTCCTCTGATCCCGCCTCATTCTCCTCCCACCCTGGCCACACCCTGGTTCTCATCATGTTCTGCTCTTCTGGGCCAACCCGCTACTCTGACCATGCCGTTTTCCCCGTGCTATGCCCATTGTTTCGTTCTGCTGTGCGTGGGGTCGCTATGAGTCGGTTCCGACTCGATGGCACCTGACAACAACAACATGCCCTAGGTCTGACCCCGCCCTGCTCCTCACAAGCCCCGCCCCTACATCTGGCCCCACCCTGCTCTGTACAGCTGCGCACTGCTGGTCCACACGCGGGGACCTTAAGCCTGTCTCCGCCTTTCTCACTGAATGCCCCTCCCCTAGGTTCTGAGCCATGATCCCTATAGGCCAACCCCTCCCAACATTCAACTATCCCGGTCTCCTCTTCCTCATCCCCAGCCCTTCCCCCTCAGGCCACGCCCCTTTTAGTGTGCCCCGCCCATATCCCCGCCCATTCCCCAACGGTCAACAGCTTCTCAGTCAGGGGTCGCTCGTGTGCCAACTCTCTGTGGCCCAGGTAGCTCCCCTGACGAGACACCCCTACGGTATCTACATCCTCAACCTCCCCCGGCCTCCAGCGACCCCCAGTCCCCTCCTCAGAATCTGCAGAGGAGGGTGCCAGGGACCCCGGCATGTTGGGAGGAGCGGACTCCCTGGTCATCTGGGGAGAAGGTGCGTGAGTCCCAGTCTTTTGGTGGGGGGCTGTGGGACCCCAGATCACCTGGGAGGGTGGGACTTTATCTTCTCCGGGGCAGTGGTCTCCTGTCCACCCCTTCACCCTCGAGGGAGGCGGGATCCTTTCCAGCAGCGGGGTTCGCGCACCCCTAACCCGCCACGTGGTTGCAGGTGCGGTTCCCGGTGGGCTCGGGCCGCCCGCGGGCCCTTCTGTGGACATGGACGAGGCCCCAGTGCTGGGCGCGCTGCCGTGTCCCGGGGACGAGCTGGGGCCGGAGCTGTTCGCGGCTGACCACGTGGCCCTGCAGCCCCCAGCGGTGGTCCCGTGCGGGGACGAAGACTTCCACGTGTTCAAAGATGTCTACCTAAGTGCTGACCCCAAAGAGCCGCTGCTGCGGGCGCTCCACGCCCCTCCAGGCACCGACCCCCTAGTCAAGGGGGAGCTGGTGGGGGGCGGGCCTGATGCCCCCAAGGCCCTGGCCGAGTTCCCGGGGCTCCCCGAGCTCAACCCCATGGAGGACTCGCTGCTCGCCCGGGCCCCGCCGCCTGCCTACAACGTCCACTTCCTGTCGTCGCTGCTGGCCCCGCGCAGGAACCCCGCTGTGGTCCCCCTGGGCGCCTGGCCCAGGGAGGGGGCCGCCCACCCCGGCGTCCGCATGATTCCGGTGAGAGCCGCTTGATCACGTGCACATGATGCGGCCATTAGGGCTTCCATCGGGGGTTCCCGCTGTAGCGTTTTTTTTTCCAGGGTCACACCCCCTTGGGATTGGCTGATTCCAAACAGAGCCCGCCCCTTGGTAACTGAGCTGTGTTCTTTCAGATGACCCAGTCATTTGCCTGCAGGGGCAGTAAGACCGAGGGTCTGTAGTTCAAAACTTGTCTAATGAGATAGAAAGCAGAGAACAGGGGTAGGAAGAAGAGTTTACTAACTAGGGAGCCATTGTTACAGCCATCGTGGGCGCTAGGGAAACAGCCCCATTTCTGTTGTTGTTATGTGCCCTGGAGTCGGTTCCGACCCATAGCGACCCTGCACAGGGTTTCCAAGGCTGTAAATCTTTACAGGAGCAGAAAGCCTCATCTTTCTCCCGCGGAACAGCTGGTAGTTTTGAACTGCTGACCCTGAGATTAGCAGCCCGGTTAGTAACCACTACGCTGCCAGAGCTCCAACTCCTAGCAACTCTGTGTAGGGTTTCTGTGTAGCAGCTGGTGCGTTTGAACCGCATACCTTGAAGCTAGCATTCCTGTACTCTTAGAATGACTAGTTCCAAGGAGACAACTATAACCCTGAGTTTTCGTGTTTTGCTTTTTTAAAACAAAATGTACTTGTTTTGGTGCTGTTGAGGCTATAAACAAGAAAGCATACACCATTTCAACAGTTTCGACATGTGCTGTTCTACCAGTTGTGTGGTGTTCTCACCTTCCTCTTCTGACTTGTTCTCACCCCGGGAACATAAACTCATCCCTTTCCAGTTACTGTTGGTCATTTGACATATAGATGGTTCTTCAAAGAGCACAATGCTCAACGCAGACATTTTGTAACTGCATGGCGGTGGTGGGGGTGTGCCATGGAGTCAGTTCCAACTCAGAGGGACTGGACCCTACATAGGGTTTCTGAGGCTGTAAATCTTTACGGGAGCAGAAAGCCTCATCTTCTTCCCACAGAACGGCTGATCGTTTCAAACTGCTGACCTTGAGGTTAGCAGTTCGACTTGTAACCACTGCGTTACTAAAACTATTTTTTACCTTGTTGTTGTTGAGTGCCGTCAAGTCGATTCCGACCCTGTATAGGGTTTCCAAGAAGCAACTGGTGGGCTTGAACTACAAACCTTGCAGTTCAAACGACTTTGCATTCTGAAGCATTAGCCCATTTTTTACCTAGTTAACCTAAATTATCGTTTAGTTTTAAGAAGACTGCAAGGAAAATTTGTGACTTAAGATTTACAGTGCAATCGTTTAATAACTGTTAACTCAGCACAATGGTTTCAGGCATTAGTTCATCCAGTCTTCCTGGCTGCAGGAAGTCTGGAGTCTATGAGCATTTGAAATTCTCTTTTACATCAGGATTCTTGTATCTACAACCTCTGATCAAATGTTCAGCAGTGCTAGCTGGGTACCCTTCTTCCAGTCTTCTGCCAAAGGAAGCAGTTGTTTGTGGAGGTAATCCCCACATCATCCCTATCCTCCATCTGTATTGTGGTTAAGATTTCTGTTTGTTTTTCACAAGGTCAAGAGTTCAGAGCTGCTGCTTGTGTTTGCAGAGTCTTGAAATCAAGATGTTAGCTCTTCCTTCTGCTAAGTGTGTGTCCTTCAAGCACATTTGATATAAATTAGAATCTACAGCTCCTGCTATTTCTCAGCAGCTCTAGGGAAGAAAGACCTGGTGTTCTGTCTCTGAAAAGATTATAGCTTAGATAACCCAGTGGGCAGCTCTAGTGTGTAACACATGGGGTAACCATAAATGGAAATGGCCCCCAATGTAACACAAAAAGTTCTCAGTACTCCTGTTCTGTTCAAATCCGTGTTGAAAAGAAAGTAAAACCCACTCCCGTGGAGTGGATTCTGATATAGGATAGAGGAGAACGGCCCCATAGGCTTCCCAAGGCTGTCATCTCGACAGAAGCAGGCTGCCTTGTTCTCCTGTAAAGTGGCTGATGGGTTCAAACCGCTAAGCATTGGCTGATGATCCTCCAAAATTGTGTGCCAGCTTCCCCAAAAGCTCTAGTTTGGAAAACTAGATTAACTACTACCTGTTCAGTAAAAATCACACTCATCAGTTCTAGACAGAGCCTGTGGGGAACCTCGGAGTCCGAGTTGAACTGGTCAGAGACTGACCTCACGTAGGAAATCTGGCCGTATCCATGGAGTGGGACACAGTCATTGCTTCTGGGTGTGGAGGAGGGGGTTGATCGAGGTGGGTGATCCAGTGTCTCAGTTCTCCCCGTCTGCTGTAACAGGGGAGCGCTTTAACAAACAGAAATGGATTCTGTCACAGTTCAGGAGACTAGAAGTCTGAACTCAGAGTGTCGGCTCTGGGAAGGTCTTGTCTCCTTCCAGCTGCTGTAGGCCCAGAGTCTGAGACACAGGGAGATTCCTTGGAGCTCTCCGTGTGTCTCAGCATCAATCTTCCCCCGGGATCTAGGAGCTTCACAGTGCAGGGACCCAGGTCCAAGGCACACTCCACTCCCAGCCCTTCTGTCTTGGTGGTAGTTGTTGTTAGGTGTTATCAAGTCTGTACCGACTCACAGCGACCCTATGCACAACAGAATGAAACACTGCCCGATCCTGGGCCAACCTCACTGTCGTTGCCACACTTGAACCCATTGATGCTGCCACTTGGCCAATCCATCTCATTGGGGATCTTCCTCTTTTTCTCTGACCCTCCACCTTAACAAACATGATATCCTTCTCCAGTGACTGGTCCCT
>NW_006408558.1:16653762-16654554 GCF_000296735.1 Chrysochloris asiatica
TGTCAAGCATTTTAGTATTATTTCCCTTCTTCAAACTACGCCTAGATCCCTGTATCCCAGAGCCCTGTTGTTCCAAGGTTGAGCATCAATCACTATTTACCTCTGTCCCACTTAGGCCATGCACCTGCCTCAGTGTTCCCCTATCTATCATGTTCTTTCACCTCCTCCCCCTTCTTGTATTGCACACCCAACACCCGAACTAAACCCCCCACCCACTGTTGTGGTTACTTTATATCCCATTGATTCTTCCCTTCATTTCAGACAGTCTAGTTTATCCTATAGTCTACCTGACCTTCTCACCACCTAGATCTCTGTTCCTGTGTGTTTACCTTCTTTCACATTGTAATTGTTTTGATCATAGACTGATCTCCCAGGTCTTCTGTTCTTACAATTTTATTCTATTCTCGACTCTTCATTTGTTGATTGAGCTCAGGGTGCTGCTGCCATGTACATCATTCTATGGTTGTTGTCTGTTCGTGTTGATTCTCAGTCCACAGAACTTCCTTTAGGATGTTTTTCATAGCAGGGTTGGCTTTGGCAAAATACCTTAGCTTCTGTTTATCCTGGAATGTTTTGATTATACCATCGCATTTGATTGACAGCTTTGCTGGGTAGAGGATTCTTGGTTAGCAGGTTTTTTTGTTCAGGGTTTTATATATGTCTCTCCATTGCACGATTTCTATTGAGAGAGCCAAACTTAATCTGATTTACTTGCCTTTGTATGTTACACTTCTCTTTTCTCTAGCTGCTTTCAGGATTCTGTCCTTATCTTTGATTTTGGAGAGCTTGATT
>NW_006408558.1:16664544-16675585 GCF_000296735.1 Chrysochloris asiatica
TGAAAGTGCCATGGGCTGCCAAAAGAACCAACAGATCTGTGTTGGAAGAAGTGCAGCCAGAGTGCTCCTTGGAGGCCAGGATGGCTAAGCTTCGTCTCATACTTCGGACATGGAGGGACCAGTCGCTGGAGAAGGATATCATGTTTGGTAAGGTGGAGGGTCAGAGAAAAAGAGAAAGACCCCCAGCGAGATGGATTGGCACAGTTGCAGCAGCAGCAATGGGCTCAAGCATGGCAACGATTAAGATGTTGGCCCAGAAGCAGGCATTGTTTTGTTGTGTTCGTAGGATCGTTGTGAGTCAGTACCAACTTGACGGTACCTAACAACATCAGCAACATTGAATTAGACTTTGTTGCAGGAGCTTTAAAAGCCAAGTATGGGCAGCTACTGCCCACTCACCCTGCTGCGTATTCTTTCTTCTTTTATTCAGTCAGCCAAGTTTACACTGTTTATTTGTACACAGACGAGGGCTGGAAAACCCAGCCTTGGCAGCCTTGCCTAGCCCAGGTGTACCAGGCCCCTGCTGGGTCTCTGTGAGGGGAGCCGACTTGACAGCATCTAGGTGGTTTATGTTGTACAGCTATAGACACAGCCTGGTTTTCAAATAGCCGTTTCTATTTTATTTTTTTCCTTAGGTTGAAGTAAAGGAAGCAGGTGGTCCGATTACAAGTAACAACCGTGTGGAGGACGCAAGCTTTCCGAGTGCTTATACCCAGGAATCCTGCTGCAAGTTTACATCAGCACAAGACCCAGAGGACCCTGCCGACTGTCCCCAGAAGGACCCCAATGCCATGGTAATTCTGCCAGAGAAAGGCTGCGTGGGTGGCCCTGGGTACTCGTGGAACCAGCATTTTTGGTTGGCTCATCTTCAAGAGACAGTCAGTCACTGGGTAAGAACGTTTCTGGTGTGCCTTTGACCTTGAAGTGTCTCATTTCTTCTGAATCCTCGCCAGTCATGCAAAAACCAGCGCATGGCCGTGTCCCTTAGCTGGAGTAGCCACACTCAGTTGAAGCAGAGTGGGAAATAAGGCACCGGGAAGGGGAGTGGGGCTGAGCCGTGTGCTTTGGGACATTGGTAGAAAAGATGAGGCTGGGGTCCTTTCGTTTTAGAGCCAAGGATGCTTCCCTTCCTTTGTCCCTTCCACAAACTAGCCCTAGTGGGACCAGCCACCTTGGTGGCCCATGTACAATTTTTACACGTTCTTTCTCTTCAGTCTCGGGCCGTCTTTTATCTCTGTTTCACAGATAAGAAATCCGAGATGTTATCTACTTAGCTTAAGTCTTCATAGCTTGTAAAGGGTGAACCTTGGACTCCGGGTCTTCCTGGGGGCAGGAAGGTGAGAGCCATGGACTCTGAGGATTTCTTAGTCAACTGCTCAGAGGCCCAGGAACAAACCAATGTGTTTCCCCACAGTAGTTCTGTATTTTAAGGGAGGGGGCCCTGACTTGCGGGCTTACCCTTGAACCAGGAAGGACTTGGAAAGGAAGCTTGGACTGAGCTTGGCCCTCTCCACCGGTCCTTCTGTGTATGGTACAGCTTCCCAGGCCAGCTGGACAGGTCATTAGGAGCAGACCCTTCCCCAGGAGAGGCACAATGGACACTCCCAGGACAGTGGGATAGATGGAGACCTGGAGAGGCCATACTGAGCCTTCCCTCCACATGTGTGTGCCCTGTATGTGCCCTGCATGTGTGTGTGACCTCCATCCTCCAGAGACAAGGCCAGGTGGTAGCCTGTGAGTGAATGTGAGGGCTCTCGGAAGCGCCGGTCCAGGTCAGCACCTCGGCCTGTGTTCTGTTGTGTGGCCTCCATGGATGAGGATATGGGTTCTTTACACTTACCTGGTTTCCTGTCTAGACTAGAAGTCACCTGGAGACAGAACCCACAGTTTCTCTGTGCATCTGTGGTTAGACTCTCACCTGGGCTACCTGAGTCGGCTGTTTGGGCTCAGGAAGGTGGCTATGACTTCTAAGAGTTTTAAGTTCTTAGATGAAACTTTCTACACTGTACTCAGAGGATATAGAATAGGCATGAAAACAAACCCAGGTGGTAAGTCATAACATGTATGTGGGGCAGGAAAACCCAATGGAACTAAAATGAGAAATGATTCTCGAAGTACCAGGGATCTTCAAAAAGTTCACGGAAAAAGGGAATTCAATGAGAACAATGACAAATATAGACTTAATTTCTCAACATAAGCTCTATCAAGCTCAAGACAGGTTTGGAAAGCATTGATATCAGCCATTTTTTCTGTCTCTGAAGAACTGAGAGTCCTGGGACTCGAACCGTGACAATGCAATCTTCTTCTGTTACTCACAGAAGAACAGTGGATGTCCTTAAAGGATTTTTGCAGATTAGGAAACAGGAAGTCAGAAGGAGCTGACTGGAGACTGTAAGGTGGATGCTTACTGACTTCCCATCAAAAGTCTCACAATACTGTCCTTGTGTGATGAGAGGAATGAGCAGGAACACGGTTGTGGTGGAGAAAGTCTCTAGGATGAAGCTCTCCTGAGCATTTTTCTATTAAAGTTTTGGCTACCTTTCTCAAAACACTCTCATTATAAACAGATGGCATGGTTCTTTGGCCCTCCAGAAAGCCAACAAGTAAAATGCCTTCAGTACCACCCCTCCCCCCCAAACTGTTGGCCATGACCTTTGTTCTTGACCAGCTCTTGGCAGCCATTGCTGTGATCATGGCAAAACCATATTTTGTCTCCTGTTAACAGTTCTCCCAAGAAATGCATCAGGGTGTCGATGTCTTTTATTTAAACTTTCCATAGGGAGCTCTGCTCCTGTCTGCAGTGGGTCTGGACACAACCGTTTTGGCACTCATCAAGTAGAAAATTGTCTCAACTTTAATTTTTCAGTCAGAATTGTGTGAACCAACCAATTGCAATGCCTGTGCTGTTTCTGCTGTGAATCAGTCCTCGGCAACTTGAGCCAGAACACGTCTGCCACTGTGCATTGTAGTCATCTTCAGCATCGTCTTGCCCCTTCCTAAGACAAGCAATCTCTTGTAAACTGCTGGTTCCTTTGGGCCGCCGTCCCCATAAACCTGGTGTTTATGATTTCGTCATTCTTCCACCCAAGCTTCACCATCAATTTGAGGCTTGTTGCTTCATTTTAGCAGAGTTCATGTTGTTCGGAAGGGGCTTTTATCAAACTGATGTCTTAGCCTTCTTAGTGCCTCTAACTAGGCCTTGTTCTGATTTGTTTTAACAAGTTATTCTTGTTATAGTTACTGTTTTGAGGTGCCATCGAGTCATTTCTGACTCATAATGACCTTAGGCACGATAGAAGGAAATGCTGTCCAGTCCTGCATCGTCCTCTCAAGTGTTTACCCTGGAACCCAGCATGGCTGCCACTGCGCCAGCCCATCCCATTGGTAGCCTGCCTCTTTTATTCTGACCCTCCACTTTACCAGGCATAATGTCTTTCAGGGACTGGTCCCTCCTGATAACGTATCCAAAGTATGAGACAAGAAGTGTGGCCATCCTGACTTCCAAGGAGTATTCTGCCTCTGCTTCACCCGACACAGATTGCTTTGGTCCTCTGGCAGGCCATGGGACTTGCCTATTCTCTGCCAACACCACAACTCAAATGTATCTATTTTTATATGGTCTTCCTTGTTCACTGTTCAACTTTCACATGCATATGGGGCTACTGAAAATATTATGGCTTGGGTCAGGCACACCTTAGTCCTCGAACTGACATCTTGGCTCCTGTACACTTTAAAGAGGTCTTAGGCAGCAGATTTGCTCAAGGCAATAATACGTCATTTGAGTTCTTGAGTGTTGATTGTGGATCTAAGCAAAATGAAGTCTTTGACAACTTTAGTCTTGTCTCCATTTATCATGATGTGATTTACTGGTCCAATTGTGAGGGGTTTTGTTTTCTTTACATTGAGGTGGAATTCATACTGAAGGCTGTGCTCTTTGATCTTCATCAGTAAGTATTTTAAGTTCTCTTCAAGTCCACAAGGTTGTATCATTTGCATATCACAGGTTATTAATGAGTCTTCCACCAATGACACATTCTCCTTCATATAGTCTCGGATGATTTGCTCAGCATTCAGACTGTCTAAGTGTGGTGAAAGGATACAGCCCTGGCGCACACCCTTCCTGACTTGAAAGCTTATTCTGTTACAACAGCTGTCTCTTGATCTATGTGCTTTCTGTACGACCACAAACAAGTGTTCTGGAATACCTATTCTTTGCAATGCTAGCCATAGCTCGTCATGAGCCTCACAGCTGAAACCTTTGCAAAGTCAATAAAGCACAAGAAAATATCTTTCTGGTATTCTCTGCTTTCAGCCCAGATCCATGTGAGATCAGCAAGGATATCCCTCGTTCCACATCCTCATCCAAATCAGGCTTGAATTCTTGGCAGCTCCCTGTTGCTTTGCTGTTGCAGCTGTTTTAAAATTCTCCTCAGCAAAATTTCCTTGCATGAGACACTAATGATATTGTCTGATAATTTCCACATTCCGTTGGGTCACCTCTCTTTGGGATGGGTACTAATATGGATTAATATGGATCTCTTCCCATCAGTTGACTAGGTAGCTGCCTTCCAAATTTCTTGGCAGAGATGAGTGTGTGCCCCCAGTGCCGCATCAGGTTGCTAAAGGTTTCAATTTGTGTTGTGTCTATTCCTGGGGCCTTGTTTTGCACCAGTGCCTTCAGAGCAGCTTGGACTGCTTGCTCCTTCACCATGAGCTAATTTTGGTGCAAAACATTTTTTAAATCCATGGACAGTTTTTCATATTGTACCTTTTCCACATACGGACTTTTTGAAAACCCCCCCGTATGTACCTGTCCACAGGGGCACGTTCTCTCCGAGTTGAAGCTGATTCCCCCAGGGCAGCTCTGGTAGCGTAGTGGTTACAAATCGGGCTGCGAACCTTAAGGTCAGCGGTTCAAAACTACCAGCCGCTCCGCGGGAGAAAGATGAGGCTTTCTACTCCCGTAAAGATTTACACCCTCGGAAACCCTGTACAGGGTCGCTATGGGTCGGAACCGACTTGACGGCACTTAACAACAACAACAACAACCGTCAGCGTAGACTCCCCCAGGACACACGAAGGCAGCTCAGTGCACCCTCACCTGACCCTGACTCAGGTTACCACATCAGACACCTGCAGAGGGGCCTCTAGCTGGTGTGTCTGTCTGCTTGTTAGACGTGAACCCCGATGTTGCACAGAAAGACACTTTGAGACTAAATTACCTCGGCAGGGCCAAATTTGCTCCTGCAGAAGGGTGCATGCACGTAGCTGTACAGGACCAGGCCAGCGAGCACACCGAGTGGGCAGTCCACTCGGGTTTTATCCCTGACGCGAGTCTTAAGGCTATTGTCTCACCCCATTGGCTGGGGCTTTGACTGCACAGTCTCTTCCCTTACCTGATTGGCTAATTCAAATTGCTGAGGCAGGCGTTCTTCTTACTCACTTCAGGAGGTAGTAAAAGAAAGGTCACCCAGTCCCTACTCACCTCAGGAAGTAGCAAAAAGTAAAAGAAAAGTCAGCCAAATGCAATAAACAGCCTTACCATAATTTTGAAGGAAAGCCCCTCGTTCCCACACGTTGGCGTCCTGACTGTGCCTCACGAGCAGTTTCTGCCAGGTATCCCTGCTGCCTGCTTCCTCCCGAGAGACATAGGAGAGCAGATCTGTTGTTTTCCATCCTCTCTTGAGACTGAAATTCTAGAGAAGAGTTCTTTTCCTCTTGGTTGTACATGATGCAGGTTCGTACTGTTGGAGTAGCCTTTGGAAATGAAGGCAGGTGATTGTTCTTCCTTGTAGGTGATCTGTCAACTGAAAGGAGGCACCCAGATGCTGTGTCTAGACCATTCTGGCACCAGAGAACTGAAAGCTCTTCATTTGGTTCCTCAGTATCAAGACCAAAACCATTATCTACAGTCAGGTACAAAGCAGATTGATTATTTAAAATAAATTATGGAATGGGATCATATGTAAATTGGTAAGTGAATGTGTTTGGCTTTTCATAGAGAGTAAAAGTGTGGCACAGTTGGATAAGCATTGGACTACTAACCACAAGGTTGGTGGTTCAAACCCAACAACCATTCCTTGGAAACCCTATACAGGGTCACTGTGAGTCAGAACCAGTTTGATGACACTTAACAACTAGTGAACGAGGCAGCTGGGTTCTTAAACAGGTCATTGGTAACCTCACAGCCCACGTAACGGAGAACATTTGTCTGTAGACAAATTCACACTTTGTATTGACAGTCACTAATGCTCAGATGGTGTCCTCCATGTGAGCTCCGTGTACCCACTCTTCACTCACAGTGGGCGTGAACCTCGAAAGGTTGAGGCCCAGCCTTTCCCAGACTGGGCTGATAGTTCAGGTGTGGGGGAAATGGATATAGGCACATGTGACCGGCATCTGTGAGAACCCTCCCATGGTCATGAGGTTCAAACTAACTATCAAATGGTGACCTGTCTGACCTTCATTCTTGAAAGCTGGGCACCCCTGTATGGTACACAACCACATGACGCTGGACGTCCACTTCCCAAATTATAGGTGTGACCTGAATCCCCGGGGGAGGCGGGGGGGCACTTGCAAGGATGCTCAGGCCTCAGAAGGAGGTGTGGCGAGTAAGTCACCTCTCCCTCTCCTTGGGCTCCCCAAGGACAAGGACACGTCTTTTGGTGGCCATGAGCGCCTGGTGTGGCCTGTTTGACACAAGCAGGCCCAGGACTGGGAAGTAGTTCAGTTCACAGGGTGTCCAACAGGTGACGCCCCGTTTCCGTGCTGTGACTTTTTTTTTAACCCTCTGGAAGCTTGAATCCAGTAGGCTTGTGGCCCAACAAGTGATTACGGAGGAAAAACAACAACAGCAAAAAAGGTAATAAGAGGGAACTTCCAAAGTTCACGGGAAAACGTCATGATCTGTACATTCTGTTTTCTTTTAGAAGCCCCCTCGTGCGTGGATGAAAAGCACAAACAGCACCGGGTGGGCACAGTCCCTTGCCCATGATAGGCCGTAGCCTGTTTTCATTTTTGCACTTTCTTCCCCGTGGGAGTGGAAGAGTCCTGCCTGTTCATTTTGATTGTCTTCCTCCTTACAGATGTCCCTAAACCAATGACTACTCTAGTAGGAAGATTTCTGCCAGTACCAGCAAAATTCAATCTCCTCACTCAACAAGTAAGTCAGTTTTCATCAGAAAAAATACCATGGGGACATTATTGTCATTGTCTCTGGAAATTTTGACGGTTACTCAGAAAAGATCATTCAACTTCCATTTTGAAACCAACGGTGGAGGCTGGACCAAGTCCTCACTGTGATCCCCAGCGTGGGAGGGATGGAGGGTGGGCTCTTGCCTGCAGCCCTTGTCTTCAAGGTCCTGCCACTAGCACACTTGGCTCCTCCCCTCCCTCAGGGTCATAGAATGCTTTCTACACATATGCTTTTGTGTTGACGCTACATACATAAAGGAACTTCAAAAGTTCTTGGAAATGGTGAATTACAAGACAATGTTGTGAACTCCCTTCCCTAATTATAAAGCATGTGTTATCCTGTTCCTGAGCCTGCCCTCGGGGTTGGGGGGGCCCTAGGGAAGAAAAGCCTTCCACCACTGCCCACCTGCTTCTCAGTCCACTGTCACCCTCTCAGGGGCTCTGGTTGGCCTGTCCACAGCCTCCCATGGGGTGGAGGCTACCATATCTTGTACACTTGGGCACTTGGGTTGTATCACTGAGTAAAGTGAACCCCAAACAAAACAGAGCCCCCAGCTCTGCCGCCCTGCACCCCCATGACAAGCAGAGCTCACAAATGCATACATTCCGTGCTGGGGCGGGGGGAGAGGAGGGGGCTGCGGAGATGGGTGTGGTGGGTCCGAGGGCAGGCAGGTGACATCTGAGTCAGGACTTGAAAGTGATAAGGGAGTGAGCCATGGGGGAGGACTCTCATGTGCAAAAACAGTGTCCGCTGAAGGGACAGCAAGACCCTGGGAGAGGGCAGTGAGGTGGTCAGCAGGCTGGGGATGGAGTGCGTGATGGAGAGGAAGCTAGAGGAAGCTGCAGGTGGTGGGGAGATCCTGAGTTTGCACTCAGCTTGAAAAAGAGGCCCTAGGGCTGTGGACAGATGTGTCCTCCTCTGAGGGACAGGATCACGTTGGCTCCTGTGAGGGTGAATCGAAGGGAGAGGCTGTGGACAGGCTGAGGGGAAGCAGGCCGGGAGCTCAGGCCAGGGTGGGTGGCATGCCTGTCCTGAAGGGTGACAGGTGACAAGCATGAGTTGCGGGTGGTTGGGATTTGGATAGTGAGACGGAGGAGTTGACCTTTGAACCTGAAGGAGCTGCCTGCTCACCCAGAACTCTCTGATTTCTGATTCCGCAGCTGGACAAGGGACCCTTGCCGCCGGCGGTTAATGCACCGACTCTGCCAGGACCTCCGCAGTTAACTTTGGCTGGGTAAGGGTTAAAAACTACATACACTGTCACTTTAATGCAAGGTGCCGTTGAGAGTTTGGGGGAGCCTGGGTGATTTGAGTTCTGGCATTAGTGTGACCGGCAGTGGCGCCGTGGTGTGCTCCCCCCACCCGCTACGAAGGAAGGGCTTGGCTGTGGGCCCACGTCAGTGTCTGCCAAGCCTTGCCATTTTCAGCTCTCTCTGGGTACCGAGCCGGTCTCCTTGGTTTTGGGGTCACCCATGTGGGTCAGCACATGGCCATCATTCGGCCACCCCACCACTGCCTTTCATACTCAGTGGGCCCACCGCCCGGCCTCTGGTCATCTGGTAAGTGTGAGGAGCATGGACGGGCCACTGGCCAGGGAGCTGGAGACTCTTGGGAGAATTGTACTGGGGAGTTTGCTGCCAGACTTTGCCGATTCCGTGTTAGTGTTCCTCTTCCAGCTGGTTCTAAGCTGTACCAAGTCAGCCGATGGCGTTCCATCACTCGGATAGGACACAATGGGATGGGTCCTTCTCCTGGCTCCACGCTCTCCTGGTGGTGGGGCAATGAGGAGAAGGGTGAGAGGAACAGCCCGTGGTCATGTCATGGACAGTGTCAGAATTCCTAGACCAAACAGAAACACCGTCAGCCGTTCCCAGAGCCTGCTGATGGCATTCCACTTTTAGTCACTCAGAGTGGTCCTGAAGTCGCTCTTGTGACTGGGAGCATCCTGGAGACAGTACCACCCCTCCGCGTGCCTCCCTGTGTCCACAGCATCCCATTCAAGTGGCCGCTAGAATCTGGTACTCGCTGCACTTTATCTCAAGTGTGTGCTTACAGTCACTGCGCCTTTCATGGCCTCCCCACTCTTCTCCGTTTCTCTTTAAGCCAGTCTAGACTGGATTTTCTCCATTTGTCCCATCGTTGTCGGCTGCTGTCCAGCCGAGCTTATGCATAGCAGCAGGAAACAGCGCGCGGCCCTGCACCAGCCTCACAGTTGTCACGCGGGAGCCATCAGTGCTGCTGCCGCTGCGCCAGTCCTTCTCGTTGGGGTCGTCGTCTTTTGTCAGTGACCCTCCACTTTATCAAGCATGATGGCCTTCTCCAGGGACTGGTGCCTGCTGACAATACATCCAAAGCATGTGAGACCAAGTCTTGTCATTCTGGCTTCTAGGAAGCATTCTGGCTGTGCTTCTTACAGTACAGATGTGTTTGTTCTTCTGGTAGTTGATGGGACTTTTCATATTCTTCTCCAACACTGTAATGCGTCGATTTGTATCCCATCTTCCTTATTCATTGTCCAACTTTCACATGATTATGAGGCGATTGAAAATATTATGACTTGGGTCAGACACACCTTAGTCCTCAGGCTGATCACTTTGCTCTTGAACGCATGTGCAGCAGATTTGCTTAATTGTCTCCACCACTCGTCTGTCAGTTTGTCGTACTGTGGAGACTTGCGTGTCGCTGTTATGCTGGGAAATACTCCTCAGGGTCACCCACTGAGTGTCGAGCCACTGAGACCCTTTTAATACGATTAGTTGCCACCTTTCCTTCTTTTGAAGTAACACCGCAGGTTGTGAAGGGTGGTCCCATGCAAGCTCACGTGCCAGGAGGGGCATGGTCTTTGTTTCTGTCTTTGCCTCAAGAGATGACTTGACACGCACGCTGTGAATCCCCCTCTTGACTTCTGCCTCGACCTCCACAGTCCTGACGGCATCCTGGGGTCGCTCCGGATCGACTCTCTGTAGGTAGAGGCAAAAAGCACGACTGCCTTACCCTCGGTACCGGTTCCCACCTGGCTGGGTTTGCCACCTTCTTCACCTCGTAGGTGCTTCCTTAGTCGTTTTAACCTCCACGAGGCAACAAGGTCAGACCAGGTCTAAAGAGACGAGAAACCATCAGCCTGAGATGATTCACACCCGGCACCAGGCCAGCTGGGGCCTCAGGGTTGGCAGCCCCCACCCAACTCATCATCGGTTCGAATTCCAGTGAGTGACCTGCCTAACCAATTAACTATCTCATCACATTAGTAAAAACCCTTTTAATCAAAACAGGCTGTCACTTGGTATAGGTATTTGACCTCTTGTTTTTATACTTTGTTATTTCTTGTGATTTGGTGAAATTTACAAAGCAAATTGGGTTTCCATTGATTCTGGACACTGACTGCAATCCCCCCAAAGTAACAGTCCCCTTCCCACTTCCTCCAGGGCTTTCCGGTTTTCCATTCCTCCTCCTTCCTGCCTTCTGAGCTTTCTTCCTGGGCGCATGCAGCCCTTTGATCTCATAGGATTGATGGCCCTAGGAAGTCCATCCCTCCATGGTGTTCGTGTTCAGCCTGTGAGACAGTCTATCGTTTGACAGGAAATGGAGCCCAAGTGGTGGCCTGGATGTCGCTGTAATGGAGATGCCAGTGGACACTGAATTCTGACAGCTCCTGGATCTAATGAATGTCATTAAATCCGAGAAGCTGGGTTCTATGAAGAAAAATGTGGCATCAGGATTGGAGGAAGACTCATTAACAACCTGTGACATGCAGATGATACAACCTTGCTTGCTGAAAGTGAAGAGGACTTAAAACATTTACTGATGAAGATCAAAGAGCACAGCCTTCGATATGGATTACATCTC
>NW_006408558.1:16676316-16711639 GCF_000296735.1 Chrysochloris asiatica
GAATAGTTGAGTCCTTGTCCCTGGGAGTGGTTTTCGTACAGATGAGACCATATCTCATTGTGAGCTCAATTATAACGCTCTTCCGAGCCACCGGGCTCAACAGTCAAGCTGCCCACTCTTTAATAATGTTCAGCTTCACACCAAGGCAGTGTTGTTGTTGTTGTTAGGTGCTGCCTAGTCGCTGCCGACTCATAGCACCCTGTGCACAGCAGAAGGAACGCTGCCTGGTCCTGCGCCGTCCTCACAAGCGTTGTGTCTGAGCCCTTGTTGAAGCCACTGCGTCAGTCCACCTCCTTGGGCGCCTCGTAGTCAGAGAGTACTAGACCCGTGGTGTGTGTCACCTGCCCCGTACTCCCTCCCAAGGTGGAGGCCTTGCTCACGCTGTTCTTACAACTGCAGCTCCCTCGGGAGCCATCGCAGCCTCGCATCTCGAAGGCTGGCTGTGGTGCGCCTCCTCCAGAAGCGAGTCGTCTGGCTCTAGGGTTCTTCATCATTGCACACGCCTGTCCGGTCAGCATTAACACGTGGCCAGCTGACTTACGTGACGTCTTGGGTTCTCTTTTTTTTTTTAAGGTTTTTTGTTTTGTTTTGTTTTTTGTTTTCTCCATTGCACTTTTATTTGAAGATAATATTTGGGACAGTTGTCCAAAAGGGCTGATATTTCCCAATTTAATCTGAGGTCACATGGAACAAGCAATAAACAGTATTTAGGATTTTCAGTTTCTTACTCGATCATCAAGACTCACTGCCTCCCATCGTCAATATTTATTGAGCATTGACAGTGTACTAGGCACAACAGAACATACAGAAAACATTGTCCCTGCTCTTGAGGAGCTTACATTCTAAAAGTAAAAAAAAATTACACCTTTTAAAATGGTATTTTTGTTTGGTGGTTTTACTGAGGAAATATTCTAAACGGTGAGCTTTGGGTATAACTTAGCCCCATCATTATTTAGAGAATAGAGGAAGAGAAAGGCTTTAAAGGTAGACAGTGACAGACCATTCGGGATAGGGAGGCCTTAGAGGGAGAGAAACACAATCTCATCAACTAAGGAGATTTGCTGCAGTAAATAGGATGAGGGAAAGAGTTGATGGGATGCAAGCAAAGGAAGCAAGGTCTCGTAGACATTGAGTGGAGCCAGAAAAGATCATGCGGCCTTTTTCTACATGGCCACCAAGTAGAAATGGTTAGTGACAAAGAATAAGGCTATTTTTTAAGGTTTTTATTGTGGATTGAGTGAAAGTTTTCAGGGCACATCATCGGTTTCACATTCAAACATTCATATACCTTGTTTCATTACATTGATTATAATCCCCTCCACATACCATCAGTTAACGGAGTTTCTCTCTATCCTCTTTAGCTTTTTTTTTTTTTTTTTTTTTTTGGGAAAAACTTTGCCTTTTTGGAATTTACAGTCTCGGCTTTTAGGGAAGGTTTTTACATTTATCTGTGGGTATCCAGGGCTCATGTATGTAATTACTAACCAGCATAACTGAATAATCAGATAAGGGACATTTTGCTATGTCTGCTAGGTGGCTAAAGTCTGATCCTCAGAGCCTATGGTTCGGACGGTCAGCAACGTTTGGGCCCACTCTAGGTTTTCTTTTTAACCGTTTTAAAACACAGCTTTGATTGTAAACTGGGGGACTTCAGTTTCATGTTCAACAATTCGGACGCATTTTATTCCATCTCACGTCTTCTCTGTGTCTCCTGTGTCCATCCTTCCTTCTTTCCTGACCCGTCTCAGCTCTGTCCAGGGGTAGACACTGCCCTCTGGATCTCTGACGGCTGGGGCTTCTGAGGGGCGCCTCCTCCCTGGTGTTACTTCCCCCTTTTCCCCCTGTCCATTGTCTGGCTGAAAACTGAGTCCAGTTCCAGACCTGAAGGGTGACTATGGGCCACAGCTGCTCTCGAGTCCTTGATGGGCTACACCTCATGTCCCCACATGCTTGGTGGGCTCCTCTGGGACATGCAGCAGCGTTTTTTAAGAACACAGTTTTGATGTTCCCAAAGTTCTTTTCAGCATCCTGGCTGCCCAGGGACTCCCAGGATGCCCCGCACACCATAGATATGTGCCAAGCTACCCTCCTTCCCTGGTCGGTCAGGCTCAGGCTTCATCTGAGTGCCCGTGGGTGGAGCACCCCCCAGCAGAGGTGGACCACCACCTCTCAGTGAGAGGCAGAATCAGGCCAGATGGATCCCACATGGCCCCAGCACTCAGTGAGATGGTTTGTCCAGACTCAACCAGGAGCAGCCTGTCTCCGTAGCTGCTTCCACTGGGGGGCACAGGTGGGGAGCCACACAGAGCAGACAGAAGGATGGGCCAAGGGAGGATTTAGGGCAGACATCCATCCCAGCAGCCTGTTGGGGTGTGAGGGCCCTGACCCCAGGACAAGGGTGAGGGCATCAACCCTAACCCCATAGCAGATAGCACAAAGGCACACTCACACTCACACTGGCATGAATTGTGGCCCAGTTCCCATAGGAAATCCAAGGCCAGATGTGGTCCTCGTGCGGAGGTGGCTGGTGCCCCACAGAGACACTGCCTGCCCCAGCCAATCAAGGAGCTCCGTCCAATGCTCATAGGTGCCCACTCCACAGGGATCTGTACCAGGCGTCTCCTTCTCCCTAACCTGACCAGCTTCTCTGGCCCCCAGTGACCACTGCTCCTAAGCAAGGCTTAGGAAGCCTTCCTGACTTTCTAACCTTCAACTTCTGCTCACACCTAGCACCATCCGCCGACTTGGTACCAGCCCTCTTCTTCCTCCCCTGATGGGCTAACCTCCAAGTGTCTGCATGGTTGTTACGTGACCTTCCTTCACTGACATGGAGTCCTCAGACCACACTCTCAGCTCTAACATGGGCACAACAGAATACAGATGATGGGCTTCCCGCTGCTCATAATTCAGACTTTCCAGTAGTGTCCAGATTTGGGGAAATATTAAAACAAGAGCCATTTGGTGGGTGGCGAGCATACACAAAATAGAGCTTGAAACAGGCCAGGGGAGGAAGAGGGCCCCCACCCAGGTACACAGCTGCACCCGGAACAGCAGGCCTGCACCATGGGAGATGGCCTTACCTCTCCCAGGTCACCATCGGGCACCTGTAGATAGCCCCTAGGCCTGTCAGGTGTTGGCACTTTTCAGTAACTGTTCAGAAATGCCAGCTACTTAGCGACTTCTGTTTCCAAGAGCAACCATCTGAATACATTTTCTTTTTTAATCTTTATAGAGTAGCTCTTAGTTCACGGGACTCAAAGTCTAAAAAGCCATGTAACTGTACCGAATCCCAGTGTCTGAAATTGTGAGTAACCGCAAACCCTTCGCTGTTCAATAAGACTTAAGGTTGTTAGAAGTGAGTAAGCCAGCCGAGTCTAAACCAAGTGAAGTGACCAGTGGTGCCCACGGTGCAGTCGGCACTCAGCAATCTTGCATCCAGCATTGTTGGCGCAGACCAGAACAATGTGACGCCACACTTGCGGTGTAAGCCTGCTTTGGGACTTGTGACACCACCTTGGCCAGCTGACTTAGTGACTCTTGCAGCATCATCGTCTTGTGTGTCATTGTTGAGCACTGTGTCATTTCTATGTCCTTAGTTAGTTATTCTTTGCTAGTCATAGGGTTTTCAGTGACTAGCGATTCCGAAGTAGTTCGTCACTCTTTCTTCCTAGTCTGTCTTTGTCTGGAAGCTCATCTGAAACCCGTCCACCATGGGTTTCCCTGCTGGTTATTTAAAACACCCGTGGCACAGCCCTCAGAATCACAGCAACTCAAGCCACCACAGCACGACAGATAGATGAGTGGTGGCCGCAGTTGTTCGAACAGAACATGGGAACACTGAATGTTTTAAAATTGGGAAAGGTATATGGCAAGGTTGTGTTCTGTCACCATACTTATTCAACCTGTATGCTGAGCAAATAATCAGAGAAGCTGGGTTCTATGAAGAAAAACGTGGCATCAGGATTGGAGGAAGACTCATTAACATCCTGTGATATGCAGATGATACAACCTTGCTTGCTGGAAGTGAAGAGGACTTAAAACATTTACTGATGAAGATCAAAGAGCACAGCCTTCGGTATGGATTACATCTCAATGTCAAGAAAACAAAAATCCTCACCACTGGACCAATAAACAACATTCTTATCAACGGAGAAAAGATTGAAGTTGTCAAGGACTTCATTCTTCTTGGATCAACTATCAACATTTGCGGAAGCAGCAGTCAAGAGATCAGACGACGTATTGCACTGGGCAAATCTGTTGCACAAGACCTGTTTAAAGTGTTGAAGAGCAAAGATGTCAGCTTGAGGACTAAGGTGTGCCTGACCCAAACCATGGTATTTTCAATATCTTCGTATGCATGTGAAAGCTGAACAGTGAATAAGGAAGACCGTATAAGAATTGATGCTTTTGAGGTATGATGTTGGAGGAGAATACTAAAAGTGCCATGGACTGCCCAAAGAACCAATAGATCTGTGTTGGAAGAAGTGCAGCCAGAGTGCTTCTTGGAGGCCAGGATGGCTAAACTTTGTCTCTCATACTTTGGACATATTGTCAGGAGGGAACAGTCGCTGGAGAAAAAGAGGAAGACCCCCAACGAGATGGATTGGCCAGGTGGCATCATTGATGGACTCAAGTGTGGCGGCGGTAGTGAGGTTGGCCCAGGATCCGACATTGTTTCGTTCTGCTGTGCATGGGGTCGCTATGAGTCGGTTCCGACTCGATGGCACCTGACAACAACAACAACAGTTATTAATTATTTTGTGTAAGGTTGATGAATTGGTTTACTCTATTTTGTAAAACTTGAACCAGATTGGAAACTCTGGGTCCTCAAAACAATTGTCCCTCAGGAATGCCAGCTCCCAGACAGAGCAGTCAGAGGGTGGCAGGGCTTGAGCCAGGAGCAGGAGGATGGCCAAGATCAGGAGTACCGGTCTCCAGCTCTCTACCAGCCTCCCAAACCTCCATGTTGCTGTTGGGGCTGCTCTCAGCTCTGCTATGGGCTCCGTATCTCCTGCCCTTTCGCCCACCCACATAGCTGGAAGGGACACTCTGGAAGAGCATTTAACAACCTAACCTCAGCTGCACACAGTCTTTCCATTGCAGACCTCCTGAGACCGAGTTCTGTTGGCGGAACCATGATGTGGGTAAAATCCTGAAGCCCGGGAAACTTTGTCCACAAAACTGAACCCACAGATGTGTGTGGGGGGAGGGGAGGAGGAGTAATGTCACAGTCTCAGGGGGTAATGTGTGAGGATACTGAGCTCTCGTTGGTCTGCTCTGTGGCTCTACTTCACGTGCCTCTCTGAATGCTGGAGACCACATGAGATGTCCCGGCAGATTTCAAAAGCGGCTCTGGTGAGGAGGAATTAGAAGCCGGGGATCCGTGTGGAGTTGCCACACCAGAAGGGCCTGCCCTGCTGGGTACTTGGAGAGCCGCACAGGACAAGGTAGAAGAAGGGTCTAGAGGGGCCCCTGGAGACAGAACTGCTGAGCTGCTGCTTGGGTGTGGGCGACGAGGAGATCAAACAACCTGTGAAGCCTACAGCAAGGTTCACAATGTCACTGGGGACAGAGTGAGGGAGCCCTTGAAGCTCACTGACTGTCCTCAGCACAGAAGTCTCAGGAAGAGCTTCTTGCCTTGAAACAGTTCCCAGATTAAGGATTAGGTTCTCGTTGCTTGTTCACGAGTGAGTGGGCTCTAATCACCATTAATAACGTGTAGTTTTCTGTCCCTTTTTACTCCCCGCAATGAAGTTGCGTAACCAAGGCAACAGGCTCTAATTCTCTTAGGATGCTTTTGTACCACTTGAATGGAGGTCTTTACTGGATAAAGATAAGAAGGACTATTGTTAATTGGCCATGAAGAAAGAGAAACAAATCACTGTATTTTTAAAGATAAAGTAATACATAAGTAATACACACACACACACACACATACACACACGGGCAAAAATTACTGCATCTGGGCTCTTCCCTGCCCTCCCAGCCTCCGTTCCCCAGTCTCCTGGAAGCCACCATAACTGACTAATCTCCAGTCGTCCAAGTGGAGACAGCCTCCCACTCTGACATCTCTCCCCTTCCCCTGTCTCCTCCCCAGAGCCCCACTTCTCAGCTCCTCTCTTGGTGGCCCCCTAAATCTTCAATCAGATATTTGACAACCTTTTGTAGTTGTGATTCCATTAGCCACGGGAAGTTAAGCGTTCTTTTTAAATGATGAAATTAATTTGGACAAGTCAAATGGCATGGATGTAAATTGAGTTCACAAAGTTACATTTTTTGTGTGATGATTTTATTGAGCATATATTGACAATTAAAAATGGTTTCAGCCTTTTCAAGTATATCTTTCCATCACTGATGTACACGCCCTGCTTGCTAAGTTCTCTGTTTTCAGCACAGGAGTGTTTTGTAATGAGTTCATTAAAACATTGATGGTGTGTGTCTGATTGACCTCGCTCTGTCCAGCACCTACTACATGGTGTGAGGTCTGGTGATCACGCCGTACTCAGGGCTTCAATGAGCCATGACTTGGGATGAAAGGAAGTGTGTAATTTCATGTACTCAGAAAGATCACTTGTGGTTGTGTATTGTGTATTGTGCCTTGTTGACACCCAGCCACAGCACCTAGGGTTACATAGATGGCTCACTAGAGTGTGAGATTGTTTTCCACCATTGAGGTCTTAATGCACCTGGAGTTGGTGTCTGCAGATGGCATTTGGCAGACATCCAATTATATTTCTACCTTTCTGAGCACTATTCTATTGTGCCCACTGATTTCGAGGTTTGGTGTGCACATGGGCCAGGGGTGGGCTCTTGCCCTTCTCCACACACGACCCCACCGCATCTCAGAGACTGTAAGTCTTGTACAAGTCATAATATCTGGAGGGGGCTTGCCTCTCCCAGGAATTTAGAGATTTTGACTAGAATTGTACTGAACAGGATGATTCGCCTTGTTAAGTAATTGACACACGCTGCGGATGGAATTTCGTCTATGAACATGACAGATCTCTTCACTTAGATCTCTTTAATGTCGAACTCCAGGTCTTTGCCCTAGTATTTAGTTTTGTCTTCTCTAACTGCTCTTTGTAGTTTTCTGTCAGCTCTTTTATTTCCTCATTTATTTTTTGATCTTTAAATGGCATTTGGAAGTGGAATACTTTATTTCTGAAAATATAGATACCACACTTTTGGAAAATAATTTGTAATTGTGTCTCAACGTCATTTGATAGTTTTATACTATTATGTTCTTAGAAATTTATTTAAAGGAAAACTATCCAAAAAAATATTTATAAGCATTTTCACTTCACTTTCACCTGTAATTATTAAAATTAAAAGTATTCTCTACAAGCAGCAACAGGTGAATCATTAATTGACAAATATAAGGTATGAAACATTAAGCAGCTGTTACAAAATAATAATCTTTAGGAAAAGGGAAAATATTCATATTGAAATGCAATACGGATTGAACTGTGTGCTCTAGAAATAGGTTTTGTAAATCCTGATCCCAATACTTGTGGAAAGGAGCCCTAGTGATTTTGTAGGCTCTGCATTGGACTGTGCTGCCCACATGGTTTGCAGTTCGAACTCACCAGCTCCTCCATGGGAGGAAGATGGGGCTTTCTGTTCCCATAAAGATTTGTTGTTGTTAGGTGTCATCAACTCAATCCCGACTCGCAGCGACCTTCAGCGACTTAATGCACAGAACGTAACACTGCCCGCAGCACCTAATAGTCATTACTACCTTTGAGCTCATTTCTGCTGCCACTGTGCCAACCCATCTCGTTAGGGGACCTCCTCTTTTTTGCTGACCCTCCCCTTTACCCAGCATGATGTCTTTCTCCAGAGACTGGTCTCTCCTGGTAACTTGCAGAAGTGTGAATACTAGTGGCCCTCCGTGGTCTTCCTCAGAGCTGTATGGATGCTGTTCTGTCATCGGCAGCGCTACACTTCAACACACATCTTGAGGTGTTCTTTCTGACGGTGAATGTGACGTCATTCATCTTCAGTGTGTCGTTTCCAGCATAGTAAACCATGTGATTGCCAGATTCAGAATGGTCGGTACCAGTCCATTTCAGCTCATTAATGCCTAGGATACCAGTCTTCGTGCATTCCTTTTCATTTTTGACAACTTCCAATTTTCCTAGATTCATACTTGGTACGTTCCATACTCCGATTATTCATGGGTGTTTGCAGCTGTTGCTTGTTATTTTTAGTTGTCCCCATCAGAAACTGAAGTTCCTGACAGCTTCACTCCATCATCACAGTCAACTCTGCTTTGAAAGGGCAGCTCCTCCCCAGTCGTACTTTGAGTGCCTTCCAACCTGAGGGGCTCATCTTCCGGCGCTCTGTCTGACACTGTTCCAGCTGCTAGTTGTAAGGTTTCCAGTGACTAACCATTCAGAAGTGGTCCGCTTCTTCTTTTTCCGAGTCTGTCTTAGTCTGGAAGCGTACCTGAAACCTGTCCACCTACCATGGGTGACCCTGGTGATATTTAAAACAGTTTCCAGCATCACAGCAACACGCAAGTAACACCAGCATATGACAAACTGACCGACAGCAATAACAAATGTCTTTCAGTTAAGGTTTATTTATATTTTCTTCATACAATTTGTTTTAAACTTTTGAAATGTATTGCACAGATTTTATTTTGTTTAATTTTAGGTAGATTGAAGTTGTCAAGGACTTCATTCTTCTTGGATCAACCATCAACACTCACAGAAGCAGCAGTCAAGAAATTAAATGACGTATAGCATTAGGCAAATCTGCTGCACAAGACCTTTTTAAAGTGTTGAAGAGCAAAGATGTCAGCTTGAGGACTAAGGTGCTCCTGACTCAAGCTGTGGTGTTTTCAATAACCTCATATGCATTGATGAATATATAGAAGAATTGATGCTTTTGAGTTATGGTGTTGGAGGAGACTATTGAAAGTGCCATGGGCTGCCCATAGACCCAACAGATCTGTGTTGGAAGAATTGCAGCCACAGTGCTCATTGGAGGCCAGGATGGCCAAACTTCATCTCTCATACTTGGGACATATTGTCAGGGGGTGGCCAGTCACTGAAGAAGGATATCATGTTTTGTAAGGTGGAGGGTCAGAAAAGAGGAAGACCCCCAACGAGATGGATTAGCCAAGCAGCAGCATCAATAGGCTCAATTGTGGCCACAGTAGTGAGGTTGGCCCAGGGTCGGGCAGTGTTTCGTTCTGCTGTGCATAAGGTCACTATGAGTCGGCACCGACTCAATGGCACCTAACAACAACAACAACATAGTTTCTTGACTGCTACTTCCATGAACATTGAATGTGGGTCCAAGCAAAATGAAATCTTTGACAACTTAAATCTTTCTCCATTTATTATGTTATTTATTGGTCCAGTTGGAAAGATTTTTGTTTTCTTTATATTGAGGCATAATCCATACTGAAAGCTGTGCTCTTTGATCTCCATCAGTAAATATTTCAAGTCCTCTTCTCTTCCCACAAGCAAGGTTGTATCATCTGCATATCGCAGGTTGTTGATGAGTCTTCCTCCAATCCTGATGCCACATGCTTCTTCATATGATCCAGCATACAGATTGAATAAGTATGGTGAAAGGATACAACCCTGGCACACAGGTTTTCAACCATTCAGTGTCCCCATCTATTCAGTTGTAGTCTAATGACTGCCTCTTGGTCTACGTATAGGTTCCTCAGGAGCATAATTAAGTGCTCTGTAATACCAATTCTTCACATTGTTATTCATGATTTGTTGTGATTTACACAGTGGAATGCCTTTGCATAGCCAATAAAGCACAAGTAAACAGCTTTCTGATATTCACTTCCAGCCAACATCCACTAGACATAAGAAATGATGTCACTTGTTCCACATTCTCTTCTGAATCTGATTTGAATTTCTGGCAGCTCCTTGTTGATGTGGACTCCTGGTGTCGAGCTATAGGATCAGCACTGGAATGCGAACCACAAGGTCAGCAATTCAAATCCACCATCTGCTCCTCGGAAACCCTGTACAGGGTTGCTATGAGTTGGAAGCACCTCAATGGCACTTAACAACAACTACAACCCTTTTGATGTGCTGTTGCAGCTGGGTTTGAATTATCTCTGGTGAAATGTAACTTGCATATGATATGAATAATATTTTTCTATGATATCCGTCGTTCACTGGGTCACCTCTCTTTGTTGTTGTTGTCAGGTGCCATCAAGTTGAAAGCGACTCATAGCGACCCCATGCACAGCAGAACGAAACAATGTCCGATCCTGGGCAACCTCACTACCGCTACCACACCTGAGTCCATCAATGATGCCACTTGGCCAATCCATCTCGTTGGGGGTCTTCCTCTTTTTCTCTGACCCTCCATCTTATGCAGCATGATATCCTTCTCGAGCGACTGTTCCCTTCTGACAATATGTCCAAAGTATGAGAGACGAAGTTTAGCCATCTTGGCCTCCAAGGAGCACTCTGGCTGCACTTCTTCCAAAACAGATCTATTGGTTCTTTTGGCAGTCCATGGCACTTTCAGTATTCTCCTCCAACACCACAATTCAAAGGCATCAATTCTTCTACGATCTTCCTTATTCACTGTCCAGCTTTCGCATCCACATCAGGTTATTGAAAACACCATGGCTTGGGTCAGGCGCACCTTAGTCCTCAAGCTGACATCTTTGCTCTCTTTGAAATGGCACAAATATGGGTCGCCTCCAGTGGGTTGGCCAGGTAGCAGCCTAGATGAGTGAAAGCTTCTGGTGCTTCATTAGTTTGTTGAATTGTTTTCCATCAATTCCCAGTTCCTTGTTCTTTGCCAATGCCTTCAGTGCAGCGTGGACTCCTTCCTTTAGTGCCATTGGTTCTTGATCGGATGCTGCCTCTTGAAATGGTTGAACATGACCCGTTTCTCTTTGGTACAATGACTGTGTATTCCTTCCATCTTATTTTGATCCTTTTTGCATCATTGAATATTTTGCACATAGAATCCTTCAGTATTGCAAATCCAGGCTTGAGCTCTTTCTTCAGTTTGTTCAGCTTGAGAAATGCTGAGTGCGTGCTGTTTATACTTTAATATACTAATGTGAAAAATCGCTTTTATACATTCCTTAATGCTTGCATACTTGGGATTCCTGGGATAAACACAACTTGGTTATTTTGGATTGTGTGTGTGTGTGTGTGTGTGTGTGTTTATATGACTGTGCTTTTAGCTTGTTTGTCTTTGGTTTAGAATTTTTAGAGTCCTGGTGTGGCACTGTAGAATAAACACTGAACTACATAGTTGACAGTTCAAACCCACCAGCCACTCCCTGAAAACCCTATACAGGGTGGCTATGAGTTAGAATCAACTCAAGGCACTTAACAACAGAAAAACATTTCATGAGATCAGGATTGGAGGAAGATTCATTAACAAGCTATGATATGCAAATAATTACAACTTTGCTAGCTGAAAGCGAAGAGAAATAAAATACTGATGCAGATCACAGACTACAGCCTTCATTTGCACCTTCACGTAAAGAAAACAAAATCCTCAGCACTAGACCAATAAATAACATCATGATAAAAGGGGAAATGATTGAAGTTGTCCAGGACTTCATTCTGTTTGGATCAACTATCAACACTCATGGAAGCAGCAGTCAAGAAATCAAAGGATATATTGCCTTTCAAGAGCAGTCAGCTTGAGGACTAAGGTGCCCCTGACCCAAGCCATGGTATTTTCAATAACCTCATTTGCATGTGAAAGCTGGACAGTGAATAAGGAAGACCGTAGAAGAATTGATGCACTTAAGTTATGGTGTTGGAGGAGAATATTGAAAGTATCATGGGCTGCCAAAAGAACCAATAGATCTGTGTTGGAAGAGGTGCAGCCAGAGTGCTCTTTGGAAGTAAGGATGGCCACACTTACCAGTCCCTGGAGAAGGACATCATGCTTGTCAAAGTGAAGGGTCAGTGAAAAAGAGGAGACGCCCCAACAAGATGGACTGGCCCAGTGGCTGCAACAACGGACTCAAATAAAACAATTGTGAGGATGGCCCAGGGCTGGGCAGAGCTTCATTTTGTTGTGCGTGGGGTCGCTATGAGTCGGAACTGACTCCATGGCACCTAACACCAAATTCACGAGATTTTGGTAACAGTTGTATGGTTATTTTCTAAAAGTTCAAGTGTCTCCATGGAATGAATGAATAGGTCTATGGGCAGTTTCATAAAAGATTGAAAACATCTGTTTCTTGTTATTACGTGGTAATATCCATGGTACCAACCGTCAGCAGGATTGACTGCTATTCACTCCTCTCCTTCCCCCACCTGGTTCTCATTTCTTAAAACATCTATTTGGTTCTTTTTCACTGGAAGTACTTTGTCATTTTCACTGTAGTGTTTCTTTACCTTGTTGTTGTTAAGTGCCGTCAAGTCGATTCCGACTCATAGTGACCCTGCACAGGGTTTCCAAGGCTGTAAATCTTTATGGGAACACAAAGCCTCCTCTTTCTCCTGCGGAACAGCTGGTAGTTTCGAACTACTGACCTTGCGGTTCGCAGCCCAATTCGTAACCACTACGCTACCAGAGCTCCTTTTCTTTACCTTAGGATTACTAGTTTCAAAGGACTGATATCATAGACACTACACTATCTGACCACAGCATAATACAAAATTAGCCATGAAAATGTTTTAAAATGCTATATTTATACACACACACACACGCACATATATATACATATATATTTGGATACTTTGACACATAGGCCTAAATAATCCTTCGTCTCTCCTACTTGGGACATATTGTCAGGAGAGAACAGTCACTGGAGAAGGATGTCATGTTTGGTAAGATGGAGGGTCAGAGAAAACCAAATGATCATCTCTACAGAGTGGGACTCTGAGCAACTGTACTGAAAGGTCCAAATTACAAATCGATGAAAGTGGTAAAAAATGTCCTAGGTCACAGAAAGAACAATACCCTAAGCATTTGTTGTTGTTAGGTGCCATCAAGCCAGTACCAACTCATAGCGACCTTATACACAGCAGAAGGAAATACTGTGTCTGATCCTGGGCCAACCTCACTACTGTTGGCACGCTTGAGTCAGTCCATCTATGCCAATCCATCTCGCTGGGGGTCTTCCTCTTTTTCTCTGACCCTCCACCTTACCAAACATGATACCCTTGTCCAGCGACTGGTCTCTCCTGACAATAAGTCCCAAGTATGAAAGACGAAGCTTAGCCATCCTGGCCTCCAAGGAGCACTCTGGCTGCACTTCTTCCAAAACGAATCTATTGGTTCTTTTGGCAGTCCATGGTACTTTCAATATTCTCCTCCAACACCATAACTCATACGATCTTCCTTATTCACTGTCCAGCTTTCGCATGCATATGAGGTTATTGAAAATACCATGGCTTGGGTCAGGTGCACCTTAGTCCTCAAGCTGACATCTTTGCTCTTCAACACTTTAAAAAGGTCTTGTGCAGCAGATTTGCCTAAAGCAATACGTCGTCTGATCTCTTGACTGCTACTTCCATGAGTGTTGATAGTTGATCCAAGAAGAATAAAGTCCTTGACAACTTCAATCTTTTCTCCATTGATAAGAATGTTATTTATTGGTCCAGTGGTGAGGATTTTTTCTTTATTTACATTGAGATGCAATCCATACCGAAGGCTGTGCTCTTTGATTTTTATCAGTAAATATTTTAAGTCCTCTTCACTTTCAGCAAGCAAGGTTGTATCATCTGTATATTGCAGGTTTTACTAGGTATAAAATTCTAGTTTGACTGATTTCTCTCGATGGTCTGAAGACACTATTGTACTGAGGTTCATTATTTCTAACAAGAAGTCGGCTTTCAGTGTAGGTAATCCATCTTTTCTCCCTGGTTGATTTTAAGATTATCTTTTTTCCTCTGGTGTTTTAAGTTTTTACATCGATTTCTTGGATTTCACTATTGTTGTTGTTGTTAAGTGCTGTCGTAGCTACCCTGCAGAGAGTTTCCGAGGAGCAGCCGGTGAGTTTGCATCACTGCCCTACAGCCCCACACTTGGTTCTTAAGTCTGAGGACCCACGATTACAGCAGCTATAGAAAATTCAGATATTATCACCCAAAATGTACCTCTTCCACCCTTTCTGTCTTCTCTGCTTCTGTAATGCCCATAAGCCAGTGACCTGTTAACAACATCTCTTCTACATTTTAGCCTCTTTATGTGCAGTACTTTGGACCTAATTTCTTCATATTTCATTTCATTCTTTATTACTCTTTAGTTTAATTTTTGTTTTGAACTAAGTTACACACACACCGTGTAAAGAGCCAAATCGTTCTGCAAGCCTTGGGGCAAAAATACACTTCAGTGACAATTATTTCTTCTTTTCTGCTTCCCACGAACGTTCAAGTCTTTAAGTCTTTTGATTGGAGTTTTTGTTGTCACAAATCTAAATAGCAGCTGCTTGCTGCCCATTCAGTTGTGGCATGGTGTGTTGTTTCTGTTGTGGTGCTGTAGGATAGGTACTGAACCACACGGTCAGTTTGAAATGTGAGGTTGGCATTCGAACTTACCTACCAGCCACTCCTCAGAAACCCTATCGGGGTGGCTATGAGTAGGAAAGGACTCAACTGCGCATCATAGTTTCCGTACCGTGGATGATGTGGATTTAGCTTTTTTTTTGACATTTCTTCCCTCCCCATCATAATTCCTCTGTCAACATACACGTGAGATAAACTTTTTCCAAACTTGAGATATGCTTGGTTAAATTGACAGTAAGTCTTTATGCTTTATGAAAACTTGAGTTGCCTCTGAGACATGATTCCTTTTCTCTTACTGCGCTTATTAACTTTCTCCCTCAAGTTATAGACTTAGCACTTAGTTCTCTATGCACATGTGGTTGGTGTTAGGTGCCAGTGAGTCCGTTCCAACTCATAGAGACCCCTCATGCAACAAAACTAAACGCTGCTCAGTCCCACACCATCCTCAGCCCCTTGTGGCAGTCACTGTGTCAGTTAAGGGTCTTCCTGCTTTTTGATGACGTTATAATTTACCAAGCATGATGTCTTTCTCCTGGAGCTGGTTCCTCCTGATTACACATCCGAAGTAGGAGAGATGAAGTCTTGTCATCATCGCTTGTAAGGAACATCCTGGCTGTACTTCTTCCAACACAATATTCTCTGTACTTCTTCCAACACAGTATTCTCTGTACTTCTTCCAACACAATATTCTTCTCCAACACATTGATTTAAATTTCTCGGCTCTTCTACAGTCCTCCTTATTCATTGTCCAACTTTCACATGTATATGAGGCTATCGGATTTGCCCAATGCAGTATTTTGTTTAATATCTTGACTGCTGCTTCCATGGGCCTGGACTGTGGATCCAAGTAAAATGAAACCCTAGACCACCGGACCCTTTCCCTGTTTGTCTTGATGTTGCTCAGTGGTCCAGTTGTTGAGGTGTAGTCCATACTAAAGTCTTTGATCATCATCAGTAAGTGCTTCAAGTCCTCCTTGCATCCAGCACACAGCGTTCTGTCATCTGCAGGTAGCAGGTTGTTAACGTAATCCTAACCTCTCTTCTTAGCATGCCCAAATACATTTGCTTTGAAGAAGCCTTTCGACATGTCCACTCCGGAGGGGTTGATGCCCAGGCTCTCAGCTCATCTCACCCTCGGCCACCATCCTCATCTCTCCCCTTGCTTTTTCCTTGCGTTTGGTTTCCCTAGGTTCTGGATACTTCTCGTTCAATGCGCTGCCTTGTCTGGGGACAGCAAATCCTCCAGTAGCTTCCACACACTTCTGAAAATGTGTTCGTTTATCTTCACCCCACATTCAGATGGCAATTTGTACTAGGAGTATAACTTTGTGTTGGAAAGAATTCTCCAAATTTTGAAAGTATTACAACATTTTTATTTGAGGAGCTTCAGCTGTTGTATTGAAATTTTTGCATCTTTTGTTTTCTTGATCCATTGTATGAAACTTGTTTTATTCTTTCTGGAAACTTCTATGATCTGTTTTCTTTTTCCAGTATTCTGAATTTTATAATGGTATGTCTTGACTTTGTTCTCTTTCACCTTTTGTCCTTGGCCTTGGCAGACTTTTAATTTGGTCACCTATATGTCCTGGTGTGGCGCTGTGGGTTGAACTGCAAGGTTGGTGGTTCAAGCTCACCAGCTGCTCCTTGGAAACCCTATACAGGGTCACTGTGGGTCGGAACTGACTTGACGGCACTTAACAACAATAACAACATATCCTTTGAAATCCTGGTGTGGCGCTGTAGAATGAGCACTGGACTGTTAACTGCAAGGTCAACAGTTCTAACCCACCAGTTGCTCCTTGGAAACCCAATACAGGGTTGCTGACTTGGAACTGACTTGACAACAACAACATACTTTTGCTGTTGTTGTTAAAAGCCATCTGGTCGGTTCTGACTCAGAGAGACCCTGTAAAGGGTTTCCTAGGAGCAGCTGGTGAGCTTGAACCGCTGACCTTGTGATTAGCAGTCCAGTGTTGATCCTAAAGTGCCACACTAGGACTCCGTGATGTTGGGAGATTCCCAGTATGTTTGCTGGTTTCCTGTTTAAGGCTGAGGCATATGCTTACTGGACGTCCCTAGTGCTGGGGGGAGGTGGGTGTTTGCTCACAGTGGCTTCATCAGAAGGTACCATGGCCAGACCATTTCACTGGGAAACCTCAGCATCAGACTCCTCAAAGAGAGCGTTTCCAATTTCCTTGTGGAATTCTAGGAGCTGAATAAGGGAAGGCAAGGCAGAGGTGGGGTGGTCTCAGCAGTCACTTTCCTTCCTTTGTTCACGTTAACATCTCAGCCCTCCCTGGTTTTAACCCTGAGAGCAGTCTCCATCCTCTGCCACTGGGAGTGGGAGGGAGCCTGGGGACTAGATTCAGCCTGTACCTCCCCTCACCCACTGCAGGGGACCCTGTCTTTGGGAGCTGCTTCCCCAAGTCCTCTCCTCCCAGCCTCTGCCCTTCCTTTTCCTACCTCCTACCCTTTAGCCCAGCCTGTGAAGGAGTCTCAGAAATTTCCTTTTCTGCTCTCACTTCAAGCTCTGAGAGGCTCTGAGGGGGATCTGCCCACATTCCCTTCTGTGGAGTGCATTTGCTTTTCTAGTTCACCCACCCAAGCTGCCACTGACGGTGGTCTTTTCAGTGGATCCTGCTTTGAGATGATGAGAGACAGGTTCCAATTAAAACAGGGGTTTTCCCCTGAGGCTCAAACCCTTCTGAGTTTGTTACCATCTGAGGTCTCAGAGAGGCTGGCTTACTTCCCAAGGCCTCTCTGGGGTGCAGGTTGCAGGTAGACTGTTAGGAATTCTTGCTTAGAGTTTCTACCTGCGTTAAGGCAAGGGTCTTATCCCTGCTCAGGCTGAAAAAAACCTATGAAAACCTCAGGACAGCGTGAAGCAGTTAATGGTTGCAGACACTGAGCCGTTTGGGAATGCCGTTCTGCTTTCAGGCCCCCCAGGGACTCCACCTGCATCCCTGCTCATGAAGAGCCCTGGCATCACAGCCATGGCAGAGAAGGAATGGCCCAGCACTTGTCCTTCTCTTCCCTCCGTGACACAGAAACAAAGTTTGTTGGTAAAGGACAGGCCAGGCTCCCCTCCCAGCCAAGAAGTGACCTCACCTCCCGCTGTGTCTACAGATGGGGATGTGGCTCCTACCCACTAGCTTCTGGTGCTCCTGGGAAACTCTGATGGGCATTTAGGAGTAGGGACAATGGCCACCAAGGCACATGGGTCAGGAAGGGGTTGCATTCTGCCAGCCTGTGTATTGGGCATGTCAGTTGCTGGAGAACATTCTCCCAGGCGAAGGGGCACCGACACCAAGAAGAATCAGGGCTGTGCCCCCGGCTCATTCCTGCACGTCTCTGTTCCTTCGCCAGCGTGACGCCGGACTTTGTGCCCTTGACACTCTGCTCTTCTCCTACAGGTACAATGACTGCTTCGCCAGCGGGGACTATTGCAACAACTGCAACTACAACAATTGTGGCAGCAATTTACGTCATGAAATTGAAAGGTTTAAGGCCATCAAGGTAACAAGGCTCTGGAATGCAGTGAATGCACTGAAGAAACGCTGACAAGTGCTTGCAGTGTTCCTCTGGCTATCTCCCAAGCTCGCCCAGGTCCATTCTGGGAAAGCCCAAAGTTTTGAAGCTAGGCAATGACTCTCTTTCGGAGAGTGAGGGTGTTGACCAGCAATGGGGAGGGGAAGGATGCAGGAAGAGGAAGGGCAGCCCAGCAGAGCTCACTCGGCCTTGTCTTGGGCCTTAGAAATGTGGTACATAGGACGGGGCAGATGAGCCTGAGGTGGAACAGTGTAGTCTGAGAAGGTCAAGAGGTCTGTCTGCGGAGAGCTGGGCGAAAGCTGAACTGTTACTTTTTAAAAAATGTTACAAACCTCCTGCCCTGGTTTATAAGATTTTTAAAAGATGCAAGTCTAGATTAAGGAGAACCTAGGCTTTCCTGGAAGGGGGTCCTGGAGGCCCCTCTGCGGGAGGCTAGAGGCAGGAGACCAGAGGGACAGCTAGGTTCTGGCCATCAGCCTATTCCCAGGGAGCCCATGTCCCCTGCCCAGTGGAGCTCCCAGGAGGATCATCAAGTGTAGACTTCAGATTCTCCTGTCAACACAACAGATAGGCATGGTCTGCTTATGTTGTCTGTCTAAAATAGTTAATTTTCCTTTTGAACTATGGGCAATTCCTTGAAAAATCTCGACCCTGAACAGCCAGATACCTAAGACCCACGAAACCCCGGCTGTCTGTACACGTGAGTGTTCTCAGTGGCAGCTTCTTCAGGGGTGGAGAGGACAAGCTGCGCTGAAAGTACTGGTCTGACAGAATGCGAACGGGTTGTGACCACTTTGCGAAAGTATTTGGCAAGGGCTCAGGTAGTGGTGTGGTTATGAGTCGGGCTGCCAAACTCAAGATGAGCAGTTCGAAACTACCAGCTGTTCCATGGAAGCAAGAGGAGGCGTTCTGCTCCTGTAAAGATTGACAGCCTCGGACACCCTGTGCAGGGTCACCATGAGTCAGAACCAACTCCACAGTACTTAACACCACCACCAACAACAACTGAAGTTAAACCTTTGCATATTTTTAGAAATGGAATTGCATATTCAGCAATTCCACTTCTAAAAATATAACCAGCAGAAGAAATCAATGTTAATGTCCACCAAGAGACCTATCGAAGAATGTTCAGAGCAGTTATATTCATAAGAGGCCCAAACTGAGAGCATCCCAAACGCTCACTGTGGTCTGCTGTCTACAGTGGATTAGAACACGCAGTGAACAGGAAAGAGGCGCAGCTGTACAGGCCAAGGAGGTCGAATCTCAGACAGAAACCAGAACGAAAGAGCCAGGCCCGGAGGCCCTACTGCGTGACGTCTTAGAGATAGATGGTGGCCTGGGGCTCTTGTGTGTGTGTGACGGGGGGTGCACTGCTGAAGAAGTCATGTGGGCTGCTGGGGGCGCTGGAAATTACCTCTGCCCGAGCTGGAGTACTGGGAACCTGGGTGTGTGCAAGTGTACATATTCTTCACACGTCACTCTCTGTGAGTCCACTCCAGGCCAGCACTGTCCAGTAGAAGCTTCTGCAATGACAGGACTGTGGTATCTGATAGCACAGAGGAAGGCAGGGGGCCCCTCCACTTTGAATTCTTTATTGTTGGAATCTTTACAGTGAGCAATGAGTCACATCAAAACTCAAAACTATGTATGCATCTGTATAGATGGGTGGATGAATGGGTGGGTGGGTAGGTGGGGTTAATTGGATGAATGGATAAAGTAGGTAGGTAGATAGGAAAACTACAAGAAACACACAAGCAGAACCAACAACTGTGTGTGTTGTGTGAGAAAACAGCCCAGTGGCAGAGAGCCAAATCCTGTCACTTACCATCTTGGCCAAGATGTCTACCCTCTCCGTGCCTCTGTTTCTTTATGTGCAAGATGGAGGTAGCAACCATCACATGTACTTTACAAGGTTGCCGCAAGGGCTGGATGAGATAACCCGTGTAAATGGCAGAGAAAGACGCCGGCACATGGGGAATGTTTTCACATGTGCAAGCTATTGGTACAGCGTCAAAGTCTCAACTCTCAAAGGAGCAGCTGTTGAAGACATGCTGGGAGATGGGTCTGTGCAGCGTGGCCTGCCGTGGACTCACACCTGACTTAGATGCTCATTTTCACAGCCAAGTTTGGAGGAACAATGGCAGCCTTCAGTGGGAAGCCCTACGGCGGCTAACAGAAACGTCGTCAGTTCCAACCCACCTGCCACACTGTGAGGAAAAGATGGGCCAAGTTGTTGTTGTTATTAAGTGCTATGAAGTTGGTTCTGACTCAACAACCCTGTATAGCGTTTCCACGGAGCGGCTGGTGGGCTTCAGCTGTCAGTCCAGTGCTTACCCTGCAGTGCCACACCAGACTCTTCTTGGTAGCCCTAGGGGGCAGTGCTGCCCTGTCCTTTCAGTGTGGACTAGCACAATCAAGGGTCAGAGCCACCTTCTTAACGATGGGAGGAGAGGCCGGTTGCTGGTGGCTCCTTGGGAGATCACAGCTGTGTTGAATGATGACAGGTTGATGAGACATTACTTTCGAATAAGAAAGCGTGTCTCTATGGAGGTAAATGTTTTCTGTCTTAGGCGTGTCTTGATCGAAACCCAGAAGTGTTTCAACCAAAGATCGGCCTGGGGAGACTGGCTGAGGCCAAGCCGTGGCCCAACAAAGGCTGCAACTGCAAGAGGTCCGGCTGCCTCAAGAACTACTGTGATTGCTACGAGGTGAGTCAGCAGGCAGGCCGCACGGGCATCGCGGGCCTGAGCAACTACAAAGTAAAAGTTGGCTGCCACTGAGAAAGAGCGCCCAGGTGAACCAGCATTCATTTTCCAAACATAAAACCGAACCTGGTGTGGAGCGGGAGGGTACCAGCTTGCTGTGTCTTTGTGTCTGACGTTGGGTGGCTCCCAAGGTGGCTGCACGTGCCCCTCACTGAGCAGAACGGATGTTCTCGGTGGGCAGTGGATGCCTGGCCCAAGGCATCTGATTGACTGGGGGGAAGGGGAAGCAATGGGAACTGCTCCTCCCTGACTCACGGCCCCTAGGTTGGCAGCTTCTGCTCCATTTATCTGAAAATTGGCAGATTCCACCCACATTCCGTGCCCCGATTCCACACGTATAAACAAAGAATTCTTTAAGACCCAAGCAGAATTTGTCAGCCTTGCTGCCTATGACAACCCCTGGTGTGCTGGCTGACCTAATTTGGTGGGTGCGTTCTATATTCCTAGGCCAAGATTATGTGTTCTTCGATCTGCAAATGCATTGGCTGCAAAAATTATGAGGAAAGCCCAGAACACAAAACCCTCATGAGCCTGCAGAACAACATGGAAATCGGGGGGCTGGAAGGCAGCCATCCTTTATCACCATGCAAATTCTCGGGACCCCCCAAGTCCAGGAAAGATAGGTGGGTACCCACACAGGTGTGTTGGAGAGGATAGGCCTGCAGGGACGGGATCAGGGGCCAGGAGAGGGACCGACCTGTACCCCAAGCTTCTTGTTTACTACAGGCCCTGCTGCCGGAACCTGTGTGTCCCCCTGTTTGTTCCCGAAGCCCGGCCTCTTTGTCCTCATTGCCCAGGTGGTGTGGACCATGAGCAGGCATGCAGGACTCGGGATAATGCCAGAACTCTCACTGGCCAGGAGCAGCCAGGGACCGAGGGATTTTAGACTCTGCCTTCCCAGAGCAGTGGGGTAATCGGAGGCCCCAGTATAATCCCATAGTTCTCAAACTTGAAGTAATCCTGTTTCTGTGAACGAGACAAGATTCATTCATTTAAAATTGTCGTTAAGTTCAGTATACAGGCTTGCTTCCGAGATACTGTGGCTCAGGTCCACAGCACCACAATAGAGTGAAGGTTCTGTCCACATCACAGAGGAGGGATGCTGACCATGGCCTGTAGTGGGCAACAGCATTGTCAAGCCGTTTGAAAAATTGTGAGAATGTTCAAGCTGTGGCACAGACACTGAGCACGTAACATTGGGGAAATGGCGCCGACAGACTTACCTGACGCAGCAGGATGGCCGCCGTCATTAAGTCTGTGCGTGAATAAAAAGTCACATCTGCAAAGCACAATAAACAGAGCGCGCCTGTCATGCCACGACAAAGTGGCTGATGTTGTTCATTAGCAACACCTTGCAAAGCTAAGCTTGTGCTTATTTGCTAGAGGGACATCAGGAATGCCCATCGCTGGAGCCTACAGGGCTCTCGGTCAGTAAAAACTGACCAAAGCTGTATGCTTGAGTCCTGGGTGACCGCGAGGGCTGTCCCTGAAACTGGCCTGTGTCCGGCACATCCGGCTGACTGTTGGGGAGGCCAGGACTCCCCTGGCCCTAGGTCAGCTCTAATCTCTCATCGTAAAGGTCAGCAGATGGATGCTGTGCAGGGTTTGCAGGACTGCCACCTTACAGACGTAGGTTGCCAGGTCTTTCTTCCAAGGTGCCTCCAGGTGGACTCGAACCTCCAACCTTGTAAGTAGTAGCCAGGTGCCTAGCTGCTCGAGCCACCCTAAGATTCCACAGTCTTTTCACAATTCCTGAATTGTCTTTACGTAGACATTGACCCAATCCTATCCCTTAGCTCCATTTTCAATGGTTTATCCAATTTTCCTGTGACTACTGCAGCTGGCCCTGCAAGACGAGATGTAATTTGTCTCCAGGGGGCTGTGCCAAAGCCATCCTGAGACGCCCCAGAGGGCCCTGCGGGCAGTAAGCAGCGGATTGTCTTAAGTGCCCACCCTGTGCCTAGGGTCCTCAAGGCCTCCTAATGTGTTCGTGTTAGAGGGACGTGGAGGCCATGTGGGCTGCCCAGCCTGCTCTGTGCTGCTTCTAAAAGCTGTCCTCCGTGTGGTCATTGCAGGGCCGCAGGTTCTCAGCCTTGGGATGTAGCTGATGCATTGGCATGGCATCCGTGGGCATGCGCGCCTGGCGGTGACCTTCCCGTCTGTCTGTCTGTCTGCAGGCAGCCGTTCACCTGCATCTCCCGGGAGGTGGTGGAGACCACCTGCGCCTGCCTGCTAGCCCAGGGGGAGGAGGCCGAGAAGGAGCACTGCTCCCAGTGCCTGGCAGAGCAGAGGATCCTGGAGGAGTTTGGAAGATGTCTGTCCCAGATTCTCCACATCGAGTTCAAGTCTAAAGGACTAAATATGGAATAGGAGCACCTGCGGAAAAGGAAACCTGGAGCTTGGGAAGGTGGCATATGGGCGGAAGGCCAGGTTTGTATCAGCAACTAGGGTCTTCAGGGCAAAGTCCCCTCACAGAAGGACCCTGAGCAGTGAAGAGAAGGGAAGTCCCGCCCACTGACTTCCTCCTCTGGCGGGGTGGGAACCTGTCCACATGGAATTCTCTTGGGTTTTGTATAATCAAATGATTTGGAAATGAAGTTTGTCTCCAAAAGGTCCATTAGGATACTGTTTAATCTCTCTGGAAACTTCCTGCATGCATGCCCCAGAGAATCTGCCCTGTGGCCACCCCCCAGGGTCACCTGAGTGGCCCATGTGTCCAAGGCCCCTGGAGGCAGCTCAGCATCAGGTCCCCACCAGCAGAGCCCAGCTGTGGGCCTCGAGTTCTCGCTGGTTCAGAGTTTCTGTTTGAATTGAGGAAAGGCTCTGGGATTGCACGATCTTCTGGACAGTTCTTGCTACACATTCTGTTGTTGTTTGTAACATGGGGTTAAACGTGTTTCTAGGCACCAGCAGTGGTTAGTTAGTTGACTGTATTTTGGTTCTGTTTCAAAAGTAAAGATGAATAAAAATGTCAAATGTCTTCAGTTGTCATTTACTTAGTGACTGAAAATACACGTGTCCCAGATCCCAACAGGTGGGTTGCTGTGGAGTCCATTTGGACCCAGGGCAACACAAAGTTCAGAGGAGAACTGCCCCAGATGACTCCCAAGGCACCCACATCTTTCTCTCATGGAGTGGCTGCTAGGTTTGAACTGCCAGCCTTCCGGTTAGTAGTAGGTAAGCATATTAATCACTGTGTCATAAACCCAAAAACCTGTCCCCTCGATTCGATCCCAGTTTACAGTGATCCAATAGGACGGAGCAGAATGGCCCTACTGGCAGTTAGTGTGGCCCCTGTAAAGTTCCTAACTGAATTCACAATTCGTGATCGCACGAGACACAGGAGAAATGTCTCCGGCCAGAGGGTTCCCGAGCTGATAAGCCTTTACGGAAGTAGACTGGCGCAGCTCCCTCCCTTGGAGAGGCTGGTAGGTTTGAACCATTGACCTTTTGGTCAGCAGCCGAACACTTAGCTATATGAATTGTTGTTACGTGGCGTCGGGTCAGTTCTGGCTCACTGACCATCTAGGGTTTCCAAGGTTAGCAGTCCAGTGCTGAGACCCTACAGTGCCACACGTGGATACCCTCCCTGAAAGACATATCGAAACAATGCTCTTCATGTTTATGTATTCACCGAGGGAGTTGGCAACCTGCTGTTAAGTGCTGTCGAGTTGGTTCCAACTCCTAGCCAATCTGTATAAGGTTTCAGAGGAGCGCCTGGTGGGTTTGAACTGCTGACCTGAGGTTAACAGTCCAGTGCTGATCCTACAGCGACACACCTCCTGGTGGTCTGCTGGCCACTTAGAGGATGGTCTAAAAAGCACCCTAATTAACACCACCAGGATGTTAGGGGCATGCAGTGTGAAGGGGCATGAGTTGGCTGGCATTCTGTAGGGCAGTATTTGGGGTGACCTGGGACTCCTGGTGTGGCGCTGTAGGATCAGCACTAGACTGCTAACCACAAGGTCAGCAGTAAAACCCACCAGCCGCTCCTCGGAAACCCTACACGGGGTCCCTGTGAGTCAGAACTGACTTGATGGCACTTACCAACAAGAACCCGTCGGACAGAGATCCTGCATTGCCCAGACACCAACACTTGGAGTCGGGGCTTTGGGTAATTTCAGCCACTCTGATAGTTGTGAAGTAACATCTCATTGTGGTTGTAATTTGTGTTTCTCTGACACTACCGCACAGTCTGTTGTACGGTGTGGTGACTCACGTGTCACTGTGATGCTGGCGGCTACGCCACCAGTGCTTCAAATACCAGCAGGGTCACTTGTGGTGGACAGATTTCAGTCGAGCTTCCAGACTGAAGACTAAGAAGAAAGAAGTGGTCCACTTCAGAGGGGTTGTTGTTGTTAAGTGCCGTCCAGTCAGTCCCTACTCATAGCCACCCTGTATAGGGCTTCCGAGGAGCAGCTAGTGAACTTGAACCTCTGACCTTGAGGTGCAAAGCAACCTTGCAGTCCAGCTCATTTACCCACAGTGCCACACTCACCAAAAGCCTTACGAATGGCAGCACTCGCTCATCTATGCCAAGAAATTCATTAGACGACTGCCTGGCCCACCAACTAGAAGAGTCCCCATTCCCCTAGAATTGTACCCATTCTAAAGAAGTCATCGGACAATATCATTAATATCTCATACAAGTGAAAATTTGCTAAAGAAAATCCAAAAACAGCTGCAAACGAACACTGACAGAGAACTACAAGAGGAACAAACCAGATTCAGAAAGGGGCGTAGAACGAGGGATGTCATTGCTGACATCAGGTGGCTCTCGGCTAAAAGCAGAGAATACCAGAAAGATGTTTACCTGTGCCTTATTGACTATGAAAATGCTTTCGATTGTGTGGATCATGACAAACTATGGACAAGTGAAGTATGAGTATTCCTGAACACTTAATTGTGCTCATGAGGAACCTGTACATGCACCAAGAGGCAGTTGTTCGAACAGAACATGGGAACACTAAATGTTTTAAAATTAGGAAAGGTGTAAGACAGGGTTGTATTCTTTCACCATACTTTTTCATCCTGTATGCTGAGCAAATAATCCGAGAAGCTGGGTTCTATGAAGAAAAACGTGGCATCAGGATTGAAGGAAGACTCATTAACAACCTGTGATATGCAGATGATATATACAAGCTTGCGTGAAGAAAGCAAAGAGGACTTAAAATAGTTACTGATGAAGATGAAAGAGCACGGCCGTCGGTATGGATTGCACCTCAATGTAAAGAAGACAAAATCCTCACCACTGGACCAATAAGCAACATCCATATAAATGGGGAAAAGATTGGAGTTGTCAAGGACTTCGTTTTGCTCAGATCAACCATCAACACACATAGAAGCAGCCGTCAAGGAATCAAACCAAGTATTGCCATGAGGCAGCTGTGTTGCACAAGGCTTCTTTAAAGTGTTGAAGAGCAAAGATAATAGTTTGAGGACTAAGGTGCGCCTGACCCAAGCCGTGGCATTTTCATTGACCTCGTATGTGTGTGAAAGATGGGCAGTAACTTCGGAAGCCATAGAGAAATTGATGCCTTTGAGTTGTGGTGTTGGAGGAGAATATTGAAAGTGCTATGGACTGCCAAAAGAACCAACGGATCAGTGTTGGAAGAAGTGCAGCCAGAGTGCTCCTTGGAGGCCAGGGTGGCCAGACTTTGTCTCTTGTACTTTGGACATATTATCAGGAGGGATCAGTCACTGGAGAAGGATGTCATGTTTGGTAAAGTGGAGACTCGGAGAAGAGGAAGACCCCCAATGAGCTGGATTGGCACAGTGGCAGCAGCAATGGGCTCAACTGTAGTAATGATTGTGAGGCTGGCATGGGACCGGGCAGTGATTTGTTCTGTTTTGCATAAGGTCTGTGTGAGTCGGTGCCAACTCGATGGCACTTCACAACAACATTTGGTCAAACATTTAATTAACTCACACTCCTGGTGTGGTATTGTAGGATCAGCACTAGACTGTGAACCACAAGGTCAGCAGCTCAAAGCCATCAGCTGCCCTTTGGAAACCCTAATCAGGGTCACTATGGGTTAGAACCGACTCAACTGCGCTCAACAACAGCTTATGGGGATGGAGTCCTGGTGTGGACCACTGGATTACTAGCCACAAGATAGGTTGTTTGAACCCAATAGCTGCTCCTCAGAAACCCTATAGAGGGTCACCATCAGCACTGGACTGTGAACCACAAGGTCAGCAGTTGAAACCTACCAAGTTGCTGCTTGGAAACCCTATGCAGCGTAGCTATGAATCAGAACAGACTCCACGACACCTAACAACAACAACAATTTATGGTTTAAGGAGATCTTGTGGTTGAGGACTCAGTTGCTAACTGAAAAGTTGACAGTTCAAGCCCACTAGCCACTCCTCCGGAGAAAGATGAGGTTGTCTGCGTCTGTAAAGATTTACAGCTTCAGAAACCCTGAAGAAGGAATCTCTGCTCCTCTGAACTCCAGACTCAGCAAGAGTGGGCATCGAGTAGACGGCTGTGGGTGTGGTTTTGATTTATGAGTTCTCCGTTCTGTTCCGCTTATCTGTGCCAACAGCACACAGTCTTGAGTACTGAAATCTAGTCAAACAATTCTTCCCACTCTTACTTTCTCAAAAGTGTTCTAGCTATTTAGTTCCTTAGCTTTTCCATAGAAATTTTAGAATAACCTATGTCTTCAAAATCTATTGCTGGTAAGGCAGGCTGGCTGGGGGTGGGTTGTGTACAACCCACAGGCTCATAGTGACCCTGTACAGGGTGTCTAAGGGTGTCTAAGGCCACAGGATGGAAGGGGATGGGCTTGGGGATCCTGGCCAGCAACAGTTTCGGGGAACTTGTCAGACTAGATTCCAGCCCCAGCCCCAGCCCCCACCATGGGGTCAGGCCAGGACTAGATATTTGGGGGTTCTGATACTACCCCAGTTGAGCATTACCCCAGTGGATGGCGAGGAAGGAGTGTGGAGGATGTACCACCTGCCCGAGCTGGGGGTCTGACAATGCGGGGCTGGGACTGAAGAGCTGAGGCCACAGGTGTGGAGAGGTGTGAAGAGGAGCGTGGGAAGGAGAAGTGGTCATTATAAGCCTTCTATGACCAAATTATGTTCTGCTTTGAATTTTTTATTGACACTAATGGAAGGCATGCTTAAATCAAGGGAATTTTTCTTTTGGGGCTAATATGGATTTGCATACATATGTGGGACACATTTGTCCCAAAAGGCTTTGGAGGTGGAGTGGGTGGCGTGAGGTCCATGTCTTCAGATTTCTGTTAGAGGAGAACATTGAAAGTGCCATGGGCTGCCAAAAGAACCAACAGATCTGTGTTGGAAGAAGTGCAGCCAGAGTGCTCTTTGGAGGCCAGGATGGACAAACTTCATCTCTCATACTTGGGACATATTGTCAGAAGGGACCAGTCACTGGAGAAGGAGATCATGTTTGGTAAGGTGGAGGGTCAGAGAAAAAGAGGAAGCCCCCCAACGAGATGGATTGGCAAAGTGGCAGTATCAATGGGCTCAAGTGTGGCAACAATTGTGAGGTTGTCCCAGGATCGGACAGTGTTTCGTTCTGTTGTGCATAAGGTCGCTTTGAGTCAGTACCAACTCAATGGCACCTAACAAAAACAACAACTGTACCCTACAACTGGGATGGTAGCATCCCAAGAAACCTGAAAGGTTGAAAATATTGGTCGTCTGTATACAAGGGAGTTTCCAAAAATGTAGTGCAAAAATGCCATTCTTTTTAAATTCCAGTTTCCTCTCTTGCAGGGGAAGGAGGACAGAGGCACCCAAGTGTGAGGGCCAGATCCCCAGCTGTATGTGCCACAACTTGCTTTGAACCAACCAGGCTCAGGGAATCCCACACCGTCCCTACTCCTTCTGGGGTGGGTCCTCAGCTGCCCACTCAGTGAACACATGCCAGAAAACTGGGCTGCCACCGCCTGCGGGGGACCAGGGCGCTGAGCCCTTTCAGAAGTTTCCCTCCCTGATGAGGCTGATGTGACGTTAGGGTGGAGCATGTCTGCTGTGGACATTGAAGTCTCACTGTGCTGAGGCGACGTTGGGGAAAGATGCACACAGAGAACACCAAAAGGGTAGAGGTTCAGGTCCACCCAGAGGAAAGGTGGGGTCATCTCCTGAAACAGGGCTATTGGAAACCCATGGAACACAGTTCTACTCTGACACACACGGGGGCAACTGGCGGCGGTGCTGGAGGAGGTAGATAATGACCCACCAGTGTGTCGTCTGGCCTGGCATCGGCACCTGTCCTGTTTGTGTACATGTGTGTGCCTCTTTCCACCTGTTCTCCTTGCTCCTGCGCTCAAGTTACCAGCCCCTCCCCACTGTCGTTGTAGCAGATCTCCCCCAATAGGTGGTCTTTCATACAGCATTGCATTGACCAGTGGGTGTCCATGTCTGCTGGTCTGTAAACACAAGGTTAATTACATTTACCTCTGTAGGTAAATATGCCTCCAATATTCTATCATTTGTCCACATGAGCCGATGAAACTGCATCCCGAGAGCATCCTCACCCTCTGTGACTAGTCTGATAACTGTGTGTCCCCGAATGATTCTCAGTGACAGACCCGCCCACTGTCATAGGGCTAACTCTGACTGCCGGCGACCGCACAGGACAGAGTAGAATTAAATCTATGTGGAAGCGGACAGCGCCATCTTTCTCACTCGGAGCGGCTGGTGGGTTCAGATCGTTGACCCCCTCGGTGAGCAGCCCAGCGTGCCACCAGGCCCCTTTCAGTGATAGAACTTGGGTTGGCAATGTCCCTCTCTGTCTCATGCATGCAATTACTGCTGAGCGTTGTCACTTCAAACCCGCTGGCAGCGGTGGTTGTCACAAGACAGAAGGACGAGCCGGCGGGAAGAAAGAGATCACATCAAGCAGGTGCTAATTTTTATTTTGCCGCTTTAAAAATACACGAATTATCTAAGACAAGACCTGAAACTGTCACAGCAGAGCGTGGAAGCAGAGAGAACAAGGTGAGATGGCCCGTTGTGACGTCTGACCGTCTGTCACCGCCACCACTCGGCCAGGCCTGGCTGCCTCTCAGGTTTGCTTTGTGTTTTTCAGCGAATGGGCCAAGAGCAGTTCCCCCAGGACCCCAGTCTCTGCAGAGGGAACAACCACACAGAAGAGTCACACATCTTCCTGCCCATCACGTCCTGTAGTTGTCTCCTTAGGGATGAAATCCCAAACTAGGCACCAAATGAAGGATTTGTCACCTCCAAATGATTTCTCCTCCAACCCTCAGACTCTGAACAATTCCCGTAACATATTAGTAACAAAAATGGAGACCTCAGTAAAGACATTTCTATGTTAACAGCATTGAAAAGTCCCCAAACTAAAACTGATAGCAGCCCCCTTGTCGATAGGCGCTGTCTAGTGGACTCTGACTCACAGGATAGAGCTGACCCATAGGGCTTCCCAGGCTGCCATCTTTATGGGAATTGAGCACCAGGTCTCTGTCCTCTGGAGCCTCTGGGTAGGTTCGAACCACTGACCTTTTGGATAGCATCTGAGCATGTAACCTTTGTGTAATCAGAGCTCCTCAACCATCCTCTTCCCTGCCCCCTGCCCTCCCCAAACCACAAAAATGCAATGAAGTGACCACAGGCAAAGCTGACCTTCCCTTCTCTGGGCCAGTCAGCAGAGGGGCTTGGCTCCTGGGTTTGGGATTTCTTACAAACACCATAGTTTCCAGATCGGAATTCCTGCCCCATGGCTCTGAGGAACCCGGAGCAGACCCTAACTCTCATCCCCTACTTCCCTCCGGACCTTGACCAGCCTCCCTTCTGCACCCAAGTCCTCGTGCAAAGCAGTGGGGTGGGACCCTGTTAACAAAAATAACCAGACGGCCAAGGAGCCACTAATTAATCTTGGATTTGTCAGATTCGATGACACAACCCTGACGTGCACATTTTGACGACAAAACGGCTCTGCTGGGGAGACAAAGCGGCCCACCTCACCCGACCCCTGGTGGTCCCCAGGGTGCCATGGGCAGCCTCCCTGGTCCCTAACACACTGTCATTGTACACAAGTGGCAAGCTTGAAAGGCCTGCAACAGAAATGAGGGCAGCGTCATTTGTAATTCCCATGGAAGGGCCGTCAGATTGTTCTGGAATCTTCCCAGTTAGAGTTAACAGGGTAGCACGCCCAGCATGAGGGACGGCACAAGGAACCAGCCTGATCTGAAATGAGGATCAGGAGTCCTGTTAACTGTTGAGCTGAGTTTCTTGCTAATCGAAACTCACCAGCTGCTCCTCGGGAACCCTATACAAGGTGGCTGTGAGTCAGAACCGACTCGACGGCGATTAAATGGATTTATCAAGTTAGCCCTGGTGGTGCGGTGGTTAAGCATTCTACTGCTAATAAAACGGTCAGAAGTTTGATCCCATCCAGTTGTTACGTAAAGATCGGTGGTGGCTGCGTGCCATCGAGTCCGTTCAGGCTCATAGCGACCCTGTACAGCGTTTCTAAGGCTGTAAATCTTTACGGGAGCAGAAAGCCTCATCTTCCTTCTGCGGAACCGCTGCTGAATTCAAACTGCTGACCTTGAGGTTAGCAGCCCAGTGCACAAACCACTACACCACTAGGGCACCTTCCCATAAAGATTACACCCTCAGGAACCTATGAGACCCACGGCCATCCGGTCAATTCTGACAGAGAGCAACACAGTAGAGCAGAGCAGAGCTCTTCCTTAGGGTTTCCAAGGCTGCAAGTCTCTACAAGAACAGATGTTGTCGTTGTTATGTGCCGTGGAGTCGGTTCCGACTCATAGCGACCCTGTACAGGGTTTCCAAGCTGCAAGTCTCTGCAAGCGCTGAGAGCCTCCTCTTTGTCCCATGGAGCCGCTATTGAGTTTGAACTGCCCACCTTGAGGGCAGCAGCTCGATGTTTAACCTACTGGACCACCAGGGCTTTTGAAAACCCAGTTCTGCTCTGTCATGTATGGTCATTACAAGTTGGGCTCGACTCAGTGGTGCCCAACAACAACGTTGACCCAGCGCTAACGGAAAGCTCCGGAAAGATAGACAGTCTCCAAGCCCAGGGACAACTGTCCTCTGTTCTACAGGATCGTTGTGAGGGGACACAGACTCATGGGCCCCACACTCATTCTTTTTCTCATCTTGGCAATTCCAGAGAGCCGTCTGCAGCTAGTCCCCTGCCTGGCCACCCCAACAACAACCGTGCAAGCCTGCAGGACTCAGGTGGGTGACCACGGGTAGAGTGTGGAGTTTTAACTTGGAAAACACCTACATACCTTTGAGCTGCAAGAAAGTCAGAAACTCAGTAACGATGCGTGCAATGCTCTCTGCGGACATAGGGGATGTCTTCATCGCACATGGGTACAGGGACTCGGGGGACGATGAGCTGACCCGGAAAGGTGTCTGTGGCTCTCCCAGGGGTCCTGCTGGGTGTGGAGGGAGGAGGGATGTGGGACTGGCCTGGTGGGTCAGCCCATGAGTCTGAAAGGTCCCTTTGTGGTCTAGTGCCTGCCAGGCCAGGGCGAAGGTCAGATGGGATCTGGGCCCCCGCTGCCCCTCCCCCACCCGTGTGCTCCTCGTGCAGAAGCTCACCTGGCTTTACCTCCCCCTCATCCATCTGTAGCTCCCGCTTGCCCGCAAGGTCCTGTTTCTCCTGGAGTGGCCTGTGTTTATCCATGGCATCTGTTTGCAGATCAGAGAGGACTTGTTACCACAATGTGTCCTGCCGTTCATACCTGCTCACTTCCAAAAAGGATGTCTGGCTGCCTATGATTCAAACAGCCCCCTCCCTGGAGACCATCTGGAATTCACAGACCGCAGAGCTGGGGAAGCCTGGCTCAGGGGCCAGGGCGTGGGGCTAGAAGGAAAAGGAAAGCCGGGATCCTGGGGAGGGGGCCACCCACTTCAAGGGATCACAGTTGTGCTGCTGAGTGGGCTGGGGTTTGAGGAATGAGTGAGGCTCCCAGGCAGACAACAGGGTTGGGGCCCTGACATGACCACTGAAAAAATCTGAAGTTCTGACGGAATCAGATGTTTATTTTCCAAAGAGCACCCTGGCAGCTGCATAGAAGATGCGTGTGCATGCCTCATGCGTACCCATGTGCACATGTGGCTCTCACACACATATGTTCCTGAGGGTCCATGCATGTATGAGCATGGTGTGAGAGAAGGGAATTAAGATGATGACCTACAACTGCAGGGGTCCAAGGAGGAAACAATGAGGGTGCCAAATCCCTCAGAAGGAGCCAGAAGAGAAGACAGGATGGACTGAAGACCCGCCCAGCACACAGCTCCCTGGTTCCGGCTCCTCAGGCTGGGATGGGAGTCAGGAGGAGGCTGTGCTGTGATCTCCATCTAAGGCTAGACTAACGCTAATGAATTCAACCCCCCAGAGCCAGAGCTCTTGGCAGTAACTCTAAAGAGGAATTACAGGAACCTGGCTTCTACAGACACAACACTTAATACAATCACACTTAAAGTGCCTTCAGAGCCGACGACGTTGCAGAAACACTCTTTAGTGCTCTGTCTCCACGGCCTACAAGAGTCAAGGCCGGAAGATGAAGTTGTAAAGCTTGTCTAGACGTATGGCTTCCGACATGTCAGCTGGACAGAAGGACAAACTTGATCACGACAAGTTTGTCCCTCTGAGGCAAGATTCAAGACCTGCTTGACGGATGGCTTTTCAATACAGACAGTTCCCGGGTTACAGATAAGATCGTTCCTAAGTGTGTCTTGAAGTCAAGTCTGCAGGTCAGCCAGACGGGGCTTCTGGTCTGAGTGAGGCTGACTTTAGTGCGAGAAAAGGCTCCGAGCTGCGCATGCGGCAGGTAAAGATGACTATGATGAAGAAACTGTTACGAGGAAGGGTTGGTTCAAGGAGCCCTGGTGGCACAGTGGTTAAGCGCTCTGCTGCTAACAGAAATGTCAGCAATTGAAACCCACCAGCTGCTTGGAGGGAGAAAAAAACGAGACTGTCTGCTCCGGTAAAGCTTTACAGCCTGGGAAACACTGTGGTTGTTCTAATCTGCCCTATGGGGAGCACGGTAGCTCCATACAATAAGCACTGCACTGTGAACCACAAGGTCAACAGTTCAAGTCCACCAGCCACTCCATGGGAGAAATTTGAGGCTTTCTGCTCCTACAAAGTTATAAGACCTCCGAAACCTTCTACAACATCGTTCTGAGTCAGAACTGACTGGAGACCACCAAACAACAGTCTTTCCTATACGGTTGCTATGTGTTGAAACTGATTTGATGGTAAAGGTTTGGGCTTAGGGGTTGGTTCAATTGCTGCAAAGTGAGGGCAAATTTACATACCAGGTGTGGCACTGGAGGATAAAACACTGGACCTCAAGGTCAGGTTCATCTGCAAGGTCGGCGGTTCAAACTCACCAGCTACTCCTCGGAAATTCTATACAGGGTCACGATGAGTCAGAACTGACTCAGCGGCACTTAACAACAACAGGGCAAGTGGAGTCCTGGAATGGCCCTATAGGTAGTCTGGGACTGCTAACCAAAAGGTCAAATGTTCAAACCCACCAGCTGCTCCTCAGAAACCCTGTATAGAACTGCTGTGAGTCAGAACTCACTTCACAACAACAAAAACGAAAGTCAAATAGGACTGACTTGTCCGGAAGTCAGACGTTCATAACCCACAGACTACCTGCCTGCCCCACTAACATGGATGAACTGTTTCGGTTGGAGGGTCCCTCCTGTCTCTAGGATGCTTTCTGAGTTCCAGCACTGTCTCAGAAGGTTCAGGAAGATCCCTGTCCTCTGCCCCTGTCTGCCCACTGTGGAAAAATCCCCAGGGGGACCTGCCAGGGCTCTGGGCTTGAGACCAAAGACCCCCAGTAGCTACTGCAGGTTGTTTCCACGTAAGCCTGCCACCTCTCTGGGTGTGTTTCCCAGAGCCTGTTCAAGGATGCTCTAAGGGATCCACATAAACAAAGGTCAGCCAGTTGACCTCTGTTACGGCCAACTGCATCCTTTCCAGGTGTCTCCAGACACAACACTCCAGTTCTCCCCATTTTCCTCGCCTGGGAGCACAGGCAGGAAATGGGCAAATCTGGGTCGCTAGCTGCCCCAAAGTTGTAGCTCTGAAAGCTTGGGAGGGAAGGATTGGAGGAGAAAGGAAATTAAAGATGGGATTTGAGGTCCCCCTCATCCTCTTTCCCCCTATCTTCAATTAAAGTGCCGACAGAGGACATGCACCATGTAATGGCAGCGAATACTAGGAGATGCCTTCCACCCGTCCACATGCATGGAAAGGGGGAATTAATAGGTGTAAATCCACCTCCACTTGTCCTTTATGGGGGGTCTGGAAGTTGTGTCTGGTGGGTCTGCTGAGCCTTCTCCCCAGCCTGTCACTGGGAAGAAGTGACAACATGGCACTCCAGGAAGGGTCCCTGAAACCAGGATGGATGGGTGCAGTTTGACAAAGGTGATCCTCCAACTTGAACTTTCAAAGTAGAGAAAGTGTTCATGGTTTAGTGGCTGATATCAGGCTGCTGGACCCGCTGGACCAGGGTAGGGGTGACCCTGAGAGAGGTC
>NW_006408558.1:16711830-16731241 GCF_000296735.1 Chrysochloris asiatica
GGGAGTCCACAGGGGGGCTCTAGGAGACGTTTAGGAAGAAGTAGGGTGATCCTGAGAGAGTTTGGGGGAGGGGTGGGGTAGAAGGGGTCCATATGATCTCAGGAGTGGTTTGGGAAGCGGTAGGGTGGAAGGCGTCCATGTGTGACCCTGGGAGAGGTTTGGGTAGGGGTCCACGGGTTTGGCACAGGAGGTAGGAGAGTGTGGAAGGGTCCCTCCTGCCCAAAGGCAGGAATCAAGGGTTCAAGAAAGATAAAGGTGCCCAAGATTGGGAGCAGAGAGGGTCAAGAGCCACTACATGAAGGAGCCCACCTGGGGCACAGGAGAGGGCCGGGCAAAGGAGGAAGAGAAAGAGATCTAAGGGTCTGGACCGCCTTTCAGTAATGGGAGAGGCACCACCTAGTGGCAAAGCAAGTATTTCACCCTGAAGGCTGTTCCAGAAATCTAAACCTGTTCCGCCTCAAAGTCTCCTGGAAAGACCCTCCTCCCCACACTTCGCTTGATCTGACTACAGTTGGACTATTACCCTATCAAAATTCTGACTAGCTACATGTATCTCAGAAAGAGCAGGTCCCGCATTAGAAATACACACAGTTGTCAGTTACCTGGACCAAGAAGGTAGCCAGCGCTGTTCATGGTCCAGCCTCTTTTGACTCTTGCCTTAAAGGAGAGAAAAGTACATCAGAAGGTGAGGATCATGCCTGGTGTGTGTGTGTGTGGGGGGGGCAGTGACTCAAAGAAGCCCCCACGGCAGGATGTTCGAGACCACGCCTTCAAGTGACCACAGAAAGTCCCCTGCAAATCCACAGCCAGTCTTAACATGCTTCAGAGGAGGCCAGCTGTCAAGGCGAGAGTAAATACTACAAGAGACTGAACGGGGCTTTCCTGGCATAGCACAAGGAGGTGAATAAAACGTGCACTTTTGGAAGAATTCCAGGTCTATCCCCAGATTATTCTATTTGACGTGAAACTAGGACCAAAGTACCCATTTTGGAGCGTGGACCACACCACAAACTCCATCTACAGCGCATGCACTCGGTTGAAAGGCTGTTTTTCCAACACATATTGATACTTTCTGAGCACAGAATAACTGATCTCCCTGTAAGGAACTGGAGTTGTTGGCTTTTAACTTACCTGAGGCGCCAACTCACAGGCTAGCAGTTTTGCTGGTTTACAGCAAAGAGCTGTTGGTGCATGGGGGGGAGTGGAGATTGGGAAACGGGGGAATCCTCATCCTCCGCACCCCACACACCTTACCCTGCTCAGGGGCCTCAACTTGCCCCTCGGCGCCCTCCACTGAAGCAGGGACCCCCTCGGCAGCGGGAATACCTCCACCATGCAAGCCTTTCTCAAGCCCTCCAGTCCGCTGGGGGCACAGAATTAAGTATAACTCCTGCCCCCTCCCTCTCTGGTTCCAACCGGCTCCTCTGTTCGCCGGGAGGGGGCACTTACCGATGTCCCGAGTCCCGGGGTGGCAGCCAGAGCTGCGGCGAAGAGAAGGGCTGCGAGCAGGAGGGCGCTGCCTCGGGGCATCTGGAGGGAAGAACGCCTTAGGGGCAGGGCCGGGACCCCCAGGGCCGCAGGGCAGGGGCCGGGGGGCTCCGATCCCGGCTGGGGATGGGGGTCCGGCAGATCAGAATGGGTCCGGGCTGCGCGACGGGGAGGGGTGGCACGGGGGTCCGGGGACATCAGAGGAGACGGGGACAAAGAAGAACCACTTCCCACCCCCACCCCGCCTCCGCCTGCTCGGCCCGTCCTCAGAGGGGCAGTGGGGACCCCCGCCGCGTCTGAACCTTGAGTGGCAGGGGTCCGGGCGGACAGGTGTCGGGTCCAGGAGACGAAGGGATACTGGATCCGGCAGGCGTCCAGGGGGGATCGCGAGGTCCGGGCCGGCAGGTCGCGGGGAGCCGGGACTTTGGGAAGGTGGTCCTGGCGGCGAGTCGGGCGGTGGCCTGGACGAGCGTTCACCGTATGGAGCAGGCGGTCAGGCTCCCTCGACGTGTCGCAGCCAGAGTCGCGGCCGCTATTTATGCGGCTCGTCCGGAACCGGCCTCTGCGTCACCAGGCCCGGTCCCGCCCCGCTCCCCCGCCGAGTCCCTAGGGACGGGAGGGGCGGAAACCCGGGGTCGCGCCGTGGTCCTGAGTTATAGAGGGCGGTGGCGGCTGAGAGATCCCAGGACCCCGCGGGGGACAGTTTTCAAAATCCCTCCCATTATCTCCCTTGGGGCACAGCCTTGGAGTGAGACCCCCAGCATCCTGCATCCAATGTTCTGGTGTCCACTGGGGTGGAGGGAACTGGCTGTGACGCCCGGAAGTCAGCGTCCGAAACCCCCACCACCTTCTTCAGGAGCCAGCACGAAATTCTAGGGGGGGAAACCCCCATCCCACCCCCACCCAGCTCCCAGCGCCCTGCGCCCCTCTTTGTGTCGTCCAGTGGTTTTGACTCACTGCATTCTGTACAGGGTTGCAGATGAGCGAGCGACTGGTGTGTTTGAACCACCAACCTTGGGGTTAGCAGTCTAGTGCTTTATCCTTCAGCCCTACAACCCTGCGATGTGCTGCGGAGGGAACTTGGTGCCTAGTGGGAGTGGGGCTCAGTCTCAGCCCCGGGGAACTGCCGGTCCTTCTGCTGACCCTCTGCTGACCCTTATTTGACAGGGACCCCCACCCCCAGGACGGGACGTTCACAAAACATATTTTGAGCATAGTCTGGCAGTTGGGGCTGGCTGTAGCATCAGGAGAGAAATAGGCTGGGAGAAAGGACGAGACTGCAGGGTCATATGGCTGATGTTATATGATGCAAGCATGTATATATACAGATGTTATATGACACAAGCATGTATATATACAGAAAGCAGAGGCAGGAAGGGGAGTCCTGGTGTGGCACTCTGGGATAAGCTCTGGATGGCTAACCACCAGGTTGGTGGTTCAATCTACTAGTCAGTCCTTGGAAACCCTATACAGGGTCAGTAAGAGTGAGAACTGAGCATCAGCCCACAACAGGGGAGGGAGGGAGCAGGGAGACGGGGCCTTGAGTTCTTGGCAAGGGTGGTGGGATGATTTGGAAGAGGAGGCGGCAGCACATCTTGAAGAACCTGCTCCATGCGGCTGAAATGCACAAATAGGAATTGTGAAACTGATGAGTGTTTGTTGTTGTAAAGTGCTGTCAAGTTGGTTCCGACCCTGTGTAGGGTTTTCAAGGAGTGACTGGTGAGCTTGAATAGCTGGCCTTCTGGTTCAAATGACTTTGCAGTCTGGTATTTTAACCCACAACGCCACACCAGGACTCTGATGAATGTTTAGTTGTGTATTACATTGCAATGAAATATTTTCCAGTGTTTATCCTACAGTTGTTGTTGTTGTTGTCAGGTGCCATTGAGTTGGCACTGACTCATAGCGACCCCATGCACAGCAGAACAAAACAATGTCCGATCCTGGGCCAACCTCACTACCGCTGCCACACTTGACGCCATCAATGATGCCACCTGGTTGTCTATCTCATTGGGGGTCTTCCTCTTTTTCTCTGACCCTCCATCTTATCCATCATGACATCCTTCTCCAGCGATAGTTCCCTCCGGACAATATGTCCAAAGTAGGAGAGACGAAGCTTAGCCATCCTGGCCTCCAAGGAGCACTCTGGTTGCACTTCTTCCAAAACAGATCTATTGGTTCTTTTGGCAGTCCATGCACTTTCAGGATTCTCCTCCAACAGTACCTATAGTACCACACCAGAACTCCATAATAATATTTTTGCCTGATGTTCTCTTCCTACTGGATGTCCCCGGTCATTGACAGTCTTCAGCAGTGCAGACAGAAGCAGCCCCTCCCAGCAGTCCCACCTCCTGTCCCTAGCTGAATCCTAGATAATTCACAGATCTGGGACCCTGGAGAGAAGAGAACGCAGGACAAATGCTAACAGTGATAGTACCACACCATGCATGCATCCTGTAAACCATCACATCTGCCTTAGCTCTGTAGGAGAAGTTCTGAACTACAAACCACAAGGTTGGTGATTCAAATCCACCAATTGCTCCGAGGGAGGAAGATGAGGATTTCTGCGACTGCAAAGATTTACAGCCTCAGAAAAAAACCCTGTACAGGGTCGGTATGACTCGGAACCAACTTAAGAACAGTAGCTGTCTGGGAAGAAGTCCAGCTAGCATGCTCCTTAGAAGCGAGGATGTTGAGACTTCGTCTCAAACACTTTGGACATGTTATCAGGAGGGACCAGTTCCTAGAGGAGGACCAGTGTTTGGTAACAAAAAGGAAGAAGACCCCCAAGGAGATGGCTTGACACAGGGGTTACAACAAAGGGTTCAAACAGCAGTGATTTCAGGATGGCGCAGGCCTGTGTAATGTTCCGTTCTGTTGAGCACAGGGCCGCTATGCGTCAGAACCAAATTCTGTTGGACACAGGGCCGCTATGGGTCAGAACCGAACCCACGGCACTTAACAACAAAAACAGGGCAGCTTGGTCACTCCAGGAGAGAGGCCATCTGCTTTTTTTTTTTTTAAGCTTTTATTATGAATTGAATGATTCATTAACATGGAGAAACATTTGTTTTACACGCATTGTTTCATTGCAATGATTAGAATCTCCTCTGTGCATCATCATTCAACAGTATTTGCTTCTATTCCCTCTGGGTTTGTTTTTTTGGGAGTGAGGGATGAACACAAAAACACTCAGGAATGTATAATCATTTAAACAACCAAAGGATACAATCTGCAAGCCTGCCCTCCTGGTCACCAGCACCTGGCTGTCAGAATACATACAGCCTTTCTCTTTCCATGCACCTAGAGTCCTCAGCTGCTCCCTCTCTCCACGTCCTCATCTCTGCCTCCATCAATGGTGTGGCTGCTTCTCTGGATAGGGTCCCACATTCCGCTTGTGCTCTTCCCCTTTGGTGGTCCTAAGGTTCTCTGTTCCTGGACTGTAAGACCAACTACTCCCTTCTATTTGTTAGAAAACTTCTATCTTTTGTGACAGTTGCAATTAGTCATGATAACAATTACTCACTATTGAATCATAAGAATCTTTTCCCCATCTCCTTTCACCAGACCAATCAAGACAAGATGAAAACTATTCAGTGGGGATTCTACCTTCCCCATCACATCTGCCTTTGCTTGGATGGGGAAGGAAACTGGGCCTGAGAGGACCCTGGTCAGACATCTGGACGGCTGGGTGGGTAGGAAGGCCAGTGGCTCTAGCTAGGAGTGCTTACTCCCCTCCCCAGTGTACTGGATGAAGTGCTAATAGGAGGTTGGACTTGGTGGGGGTGTGGGTGGGTAGCAGGATGATACTCTTGGCCCCGGTGTGGGGACAAGTAGGAGGGGCTTCTGCTGCTTGTGTTATTTGCGGTCAAGTCGGTTCTGACTCATAGGGACCTTGTATAGGGTTTCTGGGACTGTAAATCTTTACGATAGCAGAAAGACTCATCTTTCTCCCACCAAGTGATGAATGGATTCAAACTGCTGACCTTGCAGTTAGCAGCCCAACATGTAACCCACTACACTACTGTTGTTAAGTGCCGTCGAGTCAATTCCGACCCATAGCGACCCTGCATAGGGTTTCCAAGGAGTAGCTGGTAAGTTTGAACCGCCAACCTTGCAGTTCAAACGGCTTTGAAGTCTCACTCATTAACCCAGAGCACCACACCAGAGCGCCTAGGACTCCTTTTATCAGTAGCTCTGGTCACTTCTGAGCTGCTGGCAAGCTTGAACCGCGGACCTTGAGGTTCAAACCAACCTTGCAGTCCAGCGCATTAACCCGCAGTGCCACACCAGCAGGCTGTAAAAGGACATGTTCGTGGTTACGTGATCAATTGCTTTCATCCAGGCCACGCTCTCCTGTTGTCTCCTTTTCGGCTTTCAAAGAAACTGCAGGATAGTTTATCTGGTGAGAGATGATTCAAAAGGCATTTTCCCTTGAATGTCTTGCCAATGGTTAAGCCAACAGGTATGGGGGACCTGGCTACACCTCTCCACACATGACTCTCTTGTCTATGACAGTCCTACAGGAGATGTGGCCACAGTGGATAGGGTCCATGATGTCCTGGCCAATGAGCCATCTGGGTCTCAAAGTGGGGAATGACCCTGCCTACCAAGATGGACTGAGATGGGGCCATCAAATTGTTCATCATAATGAAAAAAATCAATTGATGGTGAGTCAGTTTCAACTCCTGGCAACCCCATGTGCATCAGAGTAGAACTGGGCTCCACTGAGTTTTCAATGGCTAATTTTCCAAGGCCCTTCCACTGGGTGGACTTGAACAACCAGCGTCTGGGTTAGCAATCAAGCATGCTAAGTGTTTTCCACCCAGGGACACCCATTTATCATAATTATGGCCCCCAACCCTTGCTGGGAGACAGTATCCTAACACATCTGTGAGCCCAGAGGCAGCCAGGGTGGATGGTGGGGTGGGTGGTACCCACCAGAGAAAGCAACAGCCCATAGCTGACTGAGGACTGAGAACATTAAAAACACAAAAACTAAACCGAAACATCACCCAAGGAGCCCTGGTGGCACTGTGGGTTAGGCATTTTGGGCTGTTATCCACAAGGTCAGTGGTTCAAAAACCACCAGGAGAAAAACCGGCAGGAGAAAGATGAGGCTGTCTGCTCTCATAAAAATGTACAATCCCTAAAGCTGTCTAGAGCGTCACTGTGATTCAGACTCAGCTCCACAGCAGCAGGGTTCGGTTATGATTCTAAACCTTGGAAAAAGCGTAAGCGCTTGTAAACTCATCTTCACACACATTGTGACTTCATTTAGTGAAGTCATACCTTCATCCTCTTAAAAAACCTTCGTGTTTGGGAGACACCCCTCAGGTCACTGTCCTGGAGGACACCCACCCTGGCTGCTTCTCCCATAGTCTGGGAAGGGAGAGTCTACCCAAACCCTAGGAGCTGGCTGGGTGGGGTTCACAACCAGATCTGTGCATGGGGAGTAGCACAGGCCACAGAGGGAAGAGTGGGGACAGCAGATCTGGGGTGGCAGGTACCTGCTTTCTGACACAAGCTGGGCCGGAACTCACCGCCAATTGTATAATGAGCTCGGGCTCTCAGCAATGACCCAATGGGAGTCATTGTCAACTTGTCATATTGAAGACAGCCCAGTGTGTGGCAGGCAAAGTGGGTGCCATTAGGGTAATGGAAATGGAGCAGAAAGCATCATTTTGCCTGGCAGTATGAGCTGGGCCGTCTTCCTTTAGAGCCTCATTCTCTGTCACCGTGAAAAGCCGGGCTAAACCTAGCAAAGAGCAAGCATCCTAAGAAGTTGCTGGAAGTAAACTTCTCTTGCGGCCCCTGCATCGGAGTTCACCCATGCCCTCATTCTGTGTTGGGAGGAATCTGTTTCCCAGGCACTGGGCCTTCAGCAGTGGGGTCCCAGTTCTCACAGAGATTCCAGTCTAGTGGGGTCCCCAGCTCAAAACAATCCGCCTCATTGTCAGTAAGAAGGAGGTGTGTGAATGCCAGGTGTACAGGACCAGCCAGGTGAAGAGTTGGGAGGGACATGGTCTAGGTTGTTGTTGGTAGGTACTGTTGAGTCAGTTCTGATTCAGAGCAACCTTATTCACAACAAAGGAAATACTGTCCGGTCCGGCAGCATCCTCACAATGCTTGTCTGAGCCCACTGCTACCCCACTGTGCCACTCCAGCTCCAACCTCTAGCGAGCGACCTTATGTACAACAGAACAAAACATCACCCAGACCTGGGCCTCCCAATTGCTGTTGGCCAATCCATCTCAGTGGGGTTGTCTCTCTTTTTCACAGACTCTCCACTTTGGGCATTAAAAGATTCATAGAAAAATGCCATTCTCTTTTCATTCCACTGTTCCCTTGAACTTTTTGAAGCCCTCTTATATTCCTGTTGGCTGCTGCTTTCCACCCCAGGTCACCAGAAGAGTTTTAATAAGGAAGGAATGGTTTAGGTGTGTGTTTGAAAGGATGATTCCACTGCGGAGAGGAGCAGCTTGGCAGGGGCAAGAATGAATGAGGGAAGAAGGAATTCTCTCCCCAAATCCCCCAAGCCTCTAGTACTCACTCTTCTCCATCTCTTCCCCCTTCTCCTCAACCTGCACCCCAAACTCCAATCTCTGCTGTGTGAACCTCTTACTATAATGCTCAATGATTACTATGAACCAAAACAAACCCATTTTCAATGGACTATGAGTGTGGTTCTTTTGGCAGCTCATGGCACTTTCAATATTCTCCTCCAACACCATAACTCAAAAGCATCAATTCTTCTACGGTCTTCCTTATTCACTGTCCAACTTTCACATGCATCTGAGGTTATTGAAAATACCATGGCTTGGGTCAGGCGCACCTTAGTCCTCAAGCTGACATCTTTGCAGAGAATGTTGAATGTGCCATGGGCTGCCAAAAGAACCAACAGATCAGTGTTGGAAGACGTGCAGCCAGAGTGCTCCTTGGAGGCCAGGATGGCCAAACTTTGTCTCTCATACTTCAGACATATTGTCAGGAGAGAGCAGTCGCTGGAGAAGGATATCATGTTTGGTTAAGGTGGAGGGTCAGAGAAAAAGAGGAAGACCCCCAGCAACATGGATTGGCAAAGTGGCAGCATCAATGGGCTCAAGTGTGGCAACAATTGTGAGGTTGGCTCAGGACCAGCAGTGTTTCGTTCTGTAGTGCATAGGGTCGCTGATTCAGTACTGACTCGATGGCACCTAACAACAACAACAACAACAACAACAACAAGGAGGACGGGAGTCCTGGTATGGCACTGTGGTTTAATGCACTGGACTGAAAAGTTGGTTTGAACTGCAAGGTTGGCAGTTCAAGCTCACCAGCTGCTCCTCAGAAACCCTATGTGTCAGAATCGACGCGACGGCATTTAACAACAAAATCACAACAACCAACTTCTTCAGATTCCTGATGTGACACTGGAGGATCAGCACTGGACTTCAAATCACAAGGTAAGCAGTTCAAATCCACCATCTGCTCCTCAGAAACCCTATACAGGATCACTATGAGTCAGAACCGACTTGGCGGCACATAACAACAACAACAACTTCTTCAATCTGAGGTTGATCAAACATGTAATCAAGATGTATTGATAATTACTGGTGATTGGAATGCAAAGGTTGGAAACAAAGAGGAAGAAGCTGTAGTTGGAAAATACGGCCTTGGTGATAAAAACAATGTTAGAGACTTTATGACAGAATTTTACAAGACCAATGACTTGTTTATTGCAAATACCTTTTTAAACAACATAAAACACGACTATATAAATGGACCAGACTTCACCAGATGGAATACACAGATATCACATTGATGACATCTGTGGAAAGAGACGGTGGAAAAGCCCCATATCATCAGCAAAACAAGACCAGGGGCAGACTGTGGAACAGACCATCAACTGCTCATATGCGAGTTCAGGCTGAAGCTGAAGAAAATTAAAACAAGTCCACGAGAGCCAAAATATGACCTTGAACATGGAGGTGGTGGTTACGTGCCGTGGAGTCAGTTCCAACTCATAGTGATCCTGTACAGAGTTTCCGAGGTTGTAAATCTTTACAGGAGCAGAATGCCTCATCTTTCTCCCATGGAACGGCTGATAGTTTCGAACTGCTGACTGTTTCGAACTGGTTAGCAGCCAGATCCTGACAAGCTACGGGCAACATTGTGGAGAATGAGTATTCCAGAACACTTAATTGTGCTCATGAGGAAACTGTACACAGACCAAGAGACAATTGTTAGAAGAGAACAAAGGAACACTAAATGGTTTAAAATTAGGAAAGGTGTGAGCCAGGGTTATATCCTTTCACCATACTTGTTCAACCTGTATGCTGAGCAAATAATCTGAGAAGCTGGGTTCTATGAAGAAGATCATGGCATCAGAATTGGAGGTAGACTCATTAACAACCTGCGATATGCAGATGATACAACCTTGCTTGCTGAGAGTGAAGAGGACTTAAAACACTTACTGATGAATATCAAAGAGCACAGCCTCCAGTGTGGGTTGCACCTTAGTGTAAAGGAAACAAAAATCCTCACCACTGGATCAATATAATTAACATCAATATAAATAAGATCGAAGTTGTCAAAGACCTCATTTTGCTTGGATCAACCATCAACACTCATGAAAGCAACAGTCAAGTAATCAAACTACATATTGCATTAGGTAAATCCGCTGCATAAGATCTCTTTAAAGTGTTCAAGAGCAAAGATGTTGCTATGAGGACTAAAGTGCGCCTGACCCAAGCCAAGGTATTTTCTATTGGAATCTTGGTTTGACACTATAGTATAAACACTGAAAGGTCAGCAGTTCAAATCCAGCATTAACTCATTGGAAACTCTACTTAGGTCACTGTGGGTTGGAACAAACTTATTTAACAACAACAACAACAACATCTGAGTGTAAAAGCTGGGCAATCAATAAGCAAGACTGGAGAAGAATCTACGCATTTGAATTGTGGTGTTGGCAAAGACTATTACACATACCACACACTACCAGAGAACAAATAAATCTGTTTTGGAAGAAGTATGGCCAGATTGCTCCTTGGAAACTACAAAAGTGAGACTTCATCTCTCATACTTCGGACATATCATCAGGAGGGACCAGTACCTAAGGAAAGACGTCATTCTTGGTAAAGTAGAGGGTCAGTGAAAAAGAAGACCCTCAATGAGGTGGATCAACACAGAGGCAGCAGCAAGAGGCTCAAACAGGACACTTGTGAGGGCGGTGTCCTATCAGGCAGTGTTTTGTTTGATTGTGCATAGGGTCCATATGACTCGATGGTACCTAACAACAACAATATGGACAGTGATATGTTTAACTGAAATCAGAGTTCTGGGGCTCTGGAGGAAGAAAAAAATGGATGCAGGTCTAGGCAATGAGCAGGCTGTGCCTCAGGAAGGGCCTTAAAACAACGCATTTTCGGTTAATCAATGCATGTTCCAGGTAGCAAATTTTTGTAAATTTTGACACGCTCTAACCACAATCACTAAGCCCTGCCTTTTAAGAGTGCTTGTCCTCTGCCGTATTTGCCCTCCTGAGAAGCGGGGTTGGCAAGGGTTCAGCGTTTCTGGGTTCACTCAGGGGGGCTGGACTGTTCGTGGTCACTTTAGATGCAGAGCGGAGCTGTTGCTAGTAAATCCCGGGGTAGAAATGGCTCCAAGAATATTCCAGGGCGCACAGCATCCTCTCACCTGGCTGAGATAGATAATACGGACTTTGCTAGTTTCTAAAAAGGGGAGCTCCCCCATCAAAGACTGTGACATTTGAAGTAGCTTTTGATCAGCTGACACTTCTGCCAGTGTCCTGGGGGTGACCAGGGCTGAGCTCTCCCTTACACTCTTTAAGCCCCTACACCACACAGCTCCTCAGCCCCATTAGGGACGTCCCCCAGCGCAGGCTCCACTCCCTCCAGCAGGAAATGAAATGCCGCTGTCCCTGAAAGTCCGCTCCAGGCATCTTGACACATCCTGGCTTCTGGGACTTGAACCGTCCTTGCTGTGACGTCCTTCTTCAGAACCTCCTTCAGAATCTTCTTTTCTCTACTCCCACCCCCAGGGTGTGCCTCCATGACCTGGAATTCTGTGGGTCCCTCCCACCTCCCAGTCCTTCTCATCTTCAGGATCCTCCTACCACTGAAATCACCCCGCTCCGGTCCCGCCCACTTCCCAGCTCCTCCCACCAGGGAACCGCCTCCTCTCTAGCCCCTCCCACCCAAGCCTCACCCACAGTCCAGCCCTGCTCACCTCCTGGCTCCTCCCATCTCTGGCCCCTCCCCACTGTGGCCTTCCCCTCTCCAGCTCTCCCACCTCACCTGGCCCCTCCCACCTCCTTGATCCCGGTGACGATCCTTCTAGGGTGGTCTTTCCCGGACTGTGCCTGCTGGTCAGAGGCGGTTCTCATACTGAGAGACTGACTCACTCTGTGGGCACCTTCGGGGCAGCGCGCTGGGAGTGGGAAACAGTCATGGCCCGGCTGAATCTGGGCAGAGTCGTGACCCAATTGCAGGACCTGGCTTAAGTCATGCCCCTCGGCCGCATCCTGAGCCCTCCTGGCAGACGGGATGTGAATGATTCGGACAGTCCCGCAGGGAGGCGAGGGCAGCGGCCGTAGTAAAGGGGCCTTCCTGCTCCTCGTGGGCCCATAGTAATTCAAAGGACTTTGAACGCTGTTGTTGTTGTTGTTAAGTGCTTTGGAGTCGGTTCCGACACATAGAGCCCCTGTATAGGGTTTCTGAGGAGCGGCTGGTGAACTTGAACCTCCAACCTTGCCATTCAAACAGACCTTAACACGCAGCGTCACACTTAGAGCATCTAAAAACCTTTTTATTGCAACTTCACAAAGTACACTCAGTGGGCTGAATTTTCTCACCCCACACCTCACCCCATCAAGGTGTGACATGCCCAGTTCCCAGGACTTCCTCATGCCCCTTCAGGTCACTCAAGGCCCCTAGCTTTTCAACTTCCTATAATGAAGTCCCATGTGTTAGTTAAGTCTTTGGGGGCTGCTCCCCCTCACCATGGTGCTGTGTCCCTGTGGTCTGGAACCACACTGCCCCCCTGAGCCCCCAGCTTCCTGCCCATCAGCGGGGGACAGTATCACTTCTAGCTCCTGGACTGGGCTGTGGAGGACTGCAGACACGCCAGTTAAAAAGCACTGGGCATCACTATTGATCATCATCACTGGGAGATGTATGGCTTCAGGAAGGACTGATTCCTTCTTCACTGAACCCCCTCAGCACCATTATTGATGTCTGTCTCCTTGAAGAAACGTCGTTCATCTATGGATTCCCTGCCTGGAGGGCTGAAAGGCAAGCTGCCCGCTCTGCCCAGCAGCTCCTGTCTGGGGTCACTGGTCCATGGTGGGGAGCAGGATCAGAAACAGGGAACAGTGCAGGACAAGCCTCCCATCACCTGCAGCCTTTGGATGGTATGACGGTTAGGAAAAGTTTGGAAGTTCCATCCACCTACAGATACCTTGGAAGAAACCTTGGTAATCTATTTCTGAAATATCACAATCACTGAGAACCCCATGGAGCTCAGTTCTACTCTGACACATGCGGAGTCGCCATAAGTCAGAACCGACGCCACATCACTGGATTTTATCTGTCCTGTAAGCCCAATGAGCTGGTCTCAGCTCAATGCTCAGCGCTACCCTCGGAAACCCACGTGGATGTCAGAGACCTACGCTCTGGCATGGGATAGTCCTGAGCTGTGTGGCTTTACATCTGGTCACCAACCCTCTCTGGGCCTTCATGTCATCATCTGTAATCTTCATGGGGTCGCTCTAAGAATTAGTTGAGGTAAACCAGTTCATGACTCTGAATTATCTAGCTGGGTGGGAAGGAGAGACAGGAAAAGGGACACTCAGGGTTTAGGAGACGCTGAGCTTCGGTTAGAAAATTGAAGTGCAAGTGATGGGGAAGAGCCCCTTCACTGAACTGTGCACGGGAATAAATTTGAAAAGGCAAGCAATTTGTTATATATTTGTATATATAAGGGGGCTTCAAAAGTCGGTGGCAAGGAAAGAGTTATCTTTTTAATTCTATTCATGGAAAAACGTCCATTTTTCTTTCAACTTTTAATTTGATTTTTCCATGAATTTTTTGAAGCCTCCTCGTATTTGTTGTTGGTGTTGTTACATGCTGTGGAGTCAGTTCCAACTCATATCGACCCTGCACAGGGTTTCTGAGGCTGTAAATCTTTACGGGAGCAGAAAGCTTCATCTTTCTCCCGCAGAGCAGCTGGTAGTTTCAAACTGCTGACTCTGAGGTTAGCAGCCCAATTCCTAACCACTACGCTACCAGAGCTCCTCGTATTTACCACAATTAAAAACACACACACAACTGTTCTTACAAGTACCTGGGTTCAAGTGGCTGGGCAATTATCGAGCTCCACAAAGGATCCTGGGAAGGATGAGGCCTTGCCCGATCCTTCTCTCTCAGGGGCGGCTGTTCCTTCAGCTGTAGTCTTGGTATTACTTGCTGATGTTGCTACACACTATCCAGTTGGTTGCGACTCTTAGTGGCAATCTGTACAACAGAGTGAAGCACTTCCCGGTCCAGCTACATCCTCACAGTTTTCCTGTGTTTGAGTTCATTGTAGCTACTGTGCCAATCCATCCTGTTGAGGGTCTTCCTCTTTTTCACTGACCCTCTTCTTTACCAAGCATGATGTCCTTTCTCAGGGACTCATCCCTCCTGGTAATTTGTCTAAAGTATGAAAGATGAAGTCTGGCCATCTTGGCTTCTAAGGAGCATTCTGGCTGTACTTCTTCCAACACAGATTTGTTTGGTCTTTTGGAAGTCTGTGGTACTTTTAATATTCTCCTCTAACACCATAACTCAAATGCATTAATTCTTCTAGGGTCTTCCTTATTCATTGTCCAACTTCCTCATGAATATGAGGTTATTGGAAATACCATGATTTGGGTCAGGTACACCTTAGTCCTCAAATCTTTGCTCTTGAACACTTTAAAGAGGTCTTGTGCAACAGATTTGCCTAATGCAATAAGTTGTTTGATCTTTTGAAGGCTGGCTGCTCCATGAGTGTGGATGGTTGATTCAAGAAGAATGAAGTCTTTGACAACTTTAGTCTGTTGGCCCACTCGTATTTAAATGGGCATCCTTTCTATGGAGCAGCCTTAGGTGTGGGGAATCCATGGACGGGTCTTCCAGAAAATTCTAGAACATTCCAAAAAGACCATCATGGAGAGGAGTTTGCTTAATAGCAACATAGTCTTAACCTCCCTCACCTCACACACAGTTTAAGGGTCAAGCTCTGCTCTGAGGAATGATGACAGGGCTGTGTGCTCTGTTTTTTTGTTTTTAAAGCAGACATAGATCTGGGAGAAAAGTGGACATACAGGCTAATTAAGAGGAAATCAGGTTGACAGGTCCTTAGCGGTGAGAGCATCTTCGTTATGGTACTTTGGCAACGGAATAAATCGTGACCCTGGGGGAGAAAATTAAATTCTCAAACCCTGTTATTGTATTTGAAGAGTCAGGCTGAGTTTCCAAAGGAAGGACATGGACAATTACCATCTCCAGGGCCATCTTCCTCCATGGAACACAGCTGTCCTGCGATCTGTCCTGGCAGAGCCCACCGGACGCCCCCAGCTGGGCTACCTCGCCTGGGAATCTGTTTCCAGTAGGAGTTGCAGGTGGCTGTGATTTTCCCAGGAAACACACATGCCAACAGCTGTCAGACCTATCCAGGCGTCTCTGGCCACTGCTCTAGCTCTAGCTCCAGCCTTGTCCAAGTCGTGGAGTCCAGCAATGCTCTCCTTCCAGACTCTCCAGGACCCCTGTGTTGGGATTTATTTCCACTGGGAACCCCCTTCCTTGTCAAAGTTTAAAGATGTCGCTTTGAGGACTAAGGTGCGCCTGACCCAAGCCATGGTATTTTTCAGTAACCTCATATGCATGTGAAAGCTGAACAGTGAATAAGGAAGACCGTAGAAGAATTGATACATTTGAGTTATGATGCTGGAGAAGAATATTGAAAGTACCGTGGACTGTCGGAAGAATGAACACATCCGTATTGGAAGAAATACAGCCAGAATTTTCCTTAGACGTGAGAATGGCTAGACTTCGTTTCACATACTCTGGGCATGTGATCAGGAGGGACCAGTCCCTAGAGAAGGACCTCATGCTTGGTAAAACAGAGGATCAGCAAAAAAGTGGAAATCCCTCAGCACAATGCATTAGCACTGTAGCTGCAACAACAAGGTCAAATATACCAATAGTTGTGAGGATGGTACAGAATCTGGCATGTTATGTAGAGGGTTGCTATGAGTCAGAACAGACTCCATGGCACCTAACAGCAACAACAAAGTTCCCAGCACTTAGTGGTTTTAAAAAAAACAGCTAGTATTTATTTGATCATGATATTGCAACATGGACAGGATTTGGTGAGACTTCTACTTCAGATAGTGTCACCTGGGGGTGGTCCACTTTGGAGCTAGAGGAGTGCTGTTGCGGCTTAGAGGTGGTGTCCAGCTGCCTTGGTTCTCCTCACGTGACTGCTTGGGCTTCCTCTCAGCATGGCAGACAGTTTCCAAAGGGAGAAAGCCCAAGTTGACCCCTTAGAGGCTGGAACTGGCATATCGTCTCCCCTGGTGTTGGTCAAACAGTCCAATCTCCAGATACAAGCAGATGGAGAAATAGACATCATCTCTGAGGGCATGAAGTGTCAAATTGGTCTCTATTGTTGATGTATCTCATCCAGTCTTGAATTTCCCGCCAATTCCTCTTTGTCCAGGCCCCATCCTATGAGCACCACTCTGAGCTTTTACAAAACAAAGATCTGAGCAAAGCCCTGGGATACCTCAGTAGCTACATTATTCTCCAAGGGGTCCCATCCAAATGTCCCATCCTGGTCTCCGAGACTCTCCTCTGTCTGACCCCCTACCCATCCTTCTGCCATCCAACGATCCCACCCTCTAACACATTCTGGCCACACATTGGGGCAGGTTTTTCTTTCTCTAAAGATGTAATACTTGGCACTTGGAGTGGCACTGTAAAATCAGCACTGGATTTTGAACCACAAGGTCAACAGTTTAAACTCACCAGCTGCTCCTCAGAAACCAGATACTGCGTTGCTGTGAGTCAGAACTGACTCAACGGAACTTCACAACAGCAACAATACTGGATACTCACAGCTTTGGGGCATAGGAACCAACAGTTTGTTTTCTGGTCACTAAAAATACCCTTCCTGTTTTCTCAGTGCACTGGGTTGATAGGTTCATGAGTGTGTGCTCAGTTTTGGAATGAGTGGGGTAAGGTAGAATCCACACTGGATGGTTTCCTTCTTTTCCAGATGGATCTGGGGAAAAGAGGATGGGAGAGGATGCTGAATAGATCTTATGAGTCAATTGTAATTGTTAACAGGATTAATTGCGATGGTGAAAACTGTAATCATAGAAAATATGTAACTTACAGTTAATCTTTCATTTCAGGAACAAGCCATCCAAGAACCATCAAGAAGGAAGAGCATGAGTGGAGCATGAGATCCTACCTAGAATAGCAGAGATGGTGGCCTGGAGAGACAGAACAGCTGCGGGCTCAGGGCCCATGGACTGAGAAGGCTGTGTGCCTGCAGGCAGGAGGCTGGCTTGCAAAATGCACCCTTTGGAACATTTAAATGAATATGTTATTTTTTATTTGTATGTGTACCTCAAATATTTTTGCTTTGTTCATTTGTAAAACATAAGATGTAAAAAGGGGAGCCACAGGGAGGAAGCAGGAAAACTGTTCTTGCAGGGAGGGGATTATAATCAGTGAAATGAAACAAAACGTATGATTGGTTGAAAGTAAAGCTGATGAGCTTATCTTGTTACTCTTCAGTCAACTCACAATAAAAAGTAAAACAAAGAAAACACTTTCTGCACCCCAGCCACATTTTATTCTTCTGAGTGTGTCGGGGACTTGCCTCCACATAGGGGTTCCATTCACGAGGAGGAGATACCTGGCGGCGATAGAGATAGCAAAAGAATACACAGACAGACAGAAGAAGGGAGACAATGAGGCACCCCAAAGCCAGGGTGGATACATCACTGGTGGGCAGGCTTGGGACTACAGGCATCGTGGCCTCTGCAGGCAACGACTCACTGCCCTGCAATCTTTACTGCATGCCTTCCAACCCGTAATGCACTGCTATCTTTACTCCATCCCTTCCAACCAGTAATGCACACCTGGGCAGGCCCGGGCCTCTGTTTTATTTAGGGGAGGAGCTTCACACCAAGCTGGGAGGGACTAAAACAGGATACAGCTAACAGTAATTTTCCAGACATTCAGGTAACTTTACATCGTACTTCGCTGGTTTGAATCCCAGGCCCGCAATTTGGTTTCTCAGGCTCAATTAGCATATCTATAGCACATGAGCTCAGTTGGGGGAAGGTGAGAAGTAAGGACAAAAGCTTGGGCGGAGTCCTGCTGTTTTAGCTTCCTGAGCCAGGTCTGCAGGAGGACGTGAGACGCCCAGGTGAATGGGCTGCACCTGGAAAAGGATTAGGGAGGATGGTTTTTTTGTCTGTAGAAAACAAAGAACTGTGAAGTAGCTAAGATGTTTTTAGTTAATCCTTTGGAGAAAGGCTTGACCTTGCAACTTTTATAGTCTTCGGCTTTAGGAAAATATCACATTTATCTGTGGATTATCAAGGGCTCCATGTATTAAATTAATAAATATAACTGAACACTAAGATGAAAAACAATTTGCTATTGACTGCCAGTGGCCTCATTTGTTACACTCGGGCCTACAGGGCCTCGAACCTCTGACCGGGCCTACACGGTCTGCAACATGTGTGCATTTTAGAAAGCAAGATTGTATGTGTTTTGTGTTTGAGGGTTCCCCCACCCCAATTTATTTTTCAATCTTATAGAAACTAAGATAGAGTTGAAAAAGGGTATTTTGGACAGCTAACTAAAAGGTTAGTGGTTCAAAACCACACGCTGCTCCACCAGAGAAACATGGGGCAATCGTTCAGTAAAAACTTACAGCCTTGGAAACCCTATTGTTGTTAGTGCCCTCGAGTTGGTTCCAACACATACTGACTCTGTGTAGGTTTCCGAGTTGCAGCTGGTCAGTTTGAACTGCCAACCTTGCAGCTAGCAGTCCAGTGCTGATCCTAATCACACCAGTAAACGCTATAGTTCTACTCTGTCTTGAAGGAGCAACAGAAGTCAGAATCAACCACAGTGGGTTTGATTCTTGGGTTTGGTTTAGTTTTTTAATTTTTCAGAAGTAACTCGCCAGGCTGTTCTTCCTAGTCTGTCTTTGGAAGACCTGGTGAAACCTGTCTGCCCTCGGTGACCCTGCTGGTATTTGAAAGACCAATGACATAACCTCTATTGTTACCCAACCACCAAGCCCACAGCCATCTAGTTGACCCTCAGTGATTCATAGTGACCCGGTATAGGGTTTCTGGGGATTTAAATCTTTACAGAGGGAGTATGGTGGCTTCATATGATAAGTACTGGACTGCAAATAATGAAGTCACAAGTTCAAGCCCACCAGTCACTGCTTGGGAGAATGGATGAGGCATTCTGCTCCTGCAAAGATTTACATTCTCGGAAACAGGGTCACAGTGAGTTGTAACCAATGCAACTGCACTTAACAATAACAACAAGAAGAAGTCTTAACAGAATCAGGCAGCCTTATTTTTCTCCTAAGGGTTAACTAGTGGGTTTGAACCATCGACCTCGTGGTTAGCAGTTCAGGCAAACCCCCACGGAACAACACAGTGACAGGCAGGTGCTGGGGCAACTGGGTAGATTTTGCCAAATCTCCCTCCCAGGGGCTGTACCGATTTGCTTGTTCTCCAGCCATATGTGGGGTAACAGCACCCCAACAATGAAGCATTGTCAGACTGTTTGCTGATGAGGTGAGAAGTGGCCTCTCACCAATGTTGTTGTTGTTGTTGTTGTTAAGCGCTGCC
>NW_006408558.1:16731666-16733131 GCF_000296735.1 Chrysochloris asiatica
AAAACAGAAAAGGAACCCTGGTGGTGAACTGGTTAAGCGCTCAGTTGCTAGCAAAAAAAGTCATTGGTTCAAAGCACCAGTCAGCCGATCAGCAAGAGTTACGTGGTCGTCTGATTTGTAAAGATTGTTGTTAGGTGCCATTGAGTCAGTTCTGACTCACAGTGGCCTGATGTACAACACTGCCAGGCTGGCACCATCCTTAAATTTGTTGTTATGCTTGAGCCCACTGTTACTGTCAGAGTGCCAGTCCATCTCATTGAGGGTCTTCCTCTTTCTCGCTGACCCTCCACATTACCAAGCATGATGTCCTTCTCCAGAGACTGGTTCCTCCTGACCACAGGTCTAAAGTACAAGAGATGAAATCTCACCTTCCTCAATTCTAAGGAGCACTCTGGCTCTATTTCTTCCAACATAGATTTGTTGGTTCTTCTGGCAGCCCATGGTACTTTCAATATTCTTCACCAACACCATAATTCAAAGACATAATTCTTCTATGGTCTTCCTCTTCAACTTTCACATGCTTGTGAGGTGATTTAAAAAACCATGACTTGAGTCAGGCGCACCTTAGTCCTCAAGCTAACATCTTTGCTCTTCTACACCTTAAAGAGGTCTTGTGCATCAGATTTGCCTAATGCAATACATCTTTTGATTTCTTGACTGCTGATTCCCTCGGCAGTTTGTGGAATCAAGTAAATTGAAATCCTTAACAACTTCAATCTTTTCTCTGTTTATTGTGATATTGCTTATTTGTCCAGTTATGAAATGTTGTTGTTGTTTTTTTATGTTGAGGCGTAATCCATACTGAAGATTATAGTGTTTGATCTTCATCAGTGAATGCTCCAAGGCCTCTTTGCTTTCAGCAAGTAAGATGGTATCATCTGCATATCTCAGGTTGTTAATGAGCCTTCTTCCAATCCTGATACTATGTTCTCCTTCATATAATTCAGTTTCTCAAATTATTTGCTCAGCATACAGATTAAATAAATATGTTGAAAGAATACAACCCTGATGCACATCTTTCCTGATTTTAAAACATTCAATACCCTCTTGTTGTCTTCACATAACTGCCTCTTGACCTACGTACAGGTTCCTCATGAGCACAATTAAGTGTTCTGGAATTTCCATTCTCTGCAATGTTGTCCATAGCTTGTTATGAATCCCATAGTCAGGTGCCTTTGCACATGTAAACATCTTTCTGGTAGTCTCTGTTTTCAGCCAAGATGTTTCTGACGTCCACAATGATATCCCTCATTCTGGATGACTGTACATGTGTACATACAAATCAAATTGACTACATCTGTGGAAAGAGACAATGAAAAGCTCCATATCATCAGACAAAACAAGGCCAGGGGCAGACTGTGGGACAGACCATCAATTGCTCATATGCAAATTCAGAAAATGAAAACAAGTCCATGAGAGCCAAAGTATGACCTTGAATATATCCCACCTGGATTTAGAGATCATC
>NW_006408558.1:16744037-16745031 GCF_000296735.1 Chrysochloris asiatica
CTTGACCACTTCAATCTTTTCTCTTTTGATAAGAATGTTGCTTATTGGTCCAGTGATGAGGATTTTTGTTTTCTTTACATTGAGATATAATCCATACCAAAGGCTGTGCTCTTTGATCTTCATTAGTAAATGTTTTAAGTCCTCCTCACTTTCAGCAAGCAAGGTTGTATCATCTGCATGTCGCAGGTTGTTAATGAGTCTTCCTCCAATCCTGACGCCACATTTTTCTTTCTAGAACCCAGCTTCTTGGATTATTTGCTCAGCTCACCACTGGCTTTAGTGGTGCGTAAATCTCAATAAAGGTGGTACTATCGGCTCTTCCTTGTAGGCAAATGGATATTATCCCATCACAGGTAGCTTTGCACTTCAAAATAGATCTTGAAATGTTCTTTTTGACAATGAATGTGACACTATTCATCTTCTATTGGACACTCTTGGCATAGTAAGTCATACACCTGTCTGATTAAATAATGGCCAGTCCATTTCATCTCACTAATGCCTAGGATCCTGATGTGTATGAATTCCATTTTTAACAACTTCCAGTTTTCCTAGAGTCACACTTTGTCCACTTCATGCTCCAATTACTAATGGATGTTTGCACCTGTTTCTTCTTAGTTTGCGTAGTTACCCTTAAGCACAGGAAGGTCCCAAATCCTTTACTTCATTCACGTCATCATGGTCAGCTCTACTCTGAGGAGGCAGCTCTTCCCCTGTTGTATTCTAAGTGCCTTCCAACCCGAGGGGCTCTTCTTCCAGCGCTCTATCTGACAGTATTCTGCTGTTATTGATGATGTTTTCCTTCTCTGGCACTATCCCTGACGACGTCCCATTGCTATTCATAAGGTTTTCAGTGGCTAAACATTCAAAAGTGGTCTGCCTCTGCTTCTTCCTAGTCTGGATGCGCCACTGAAACTTGTCCACCATGGGTGGTCCTGCTGGTGTTTAAAATACTGGCGGCATAGCTCCCAGCAACACACAGTGAAATAAGAGGTGT
>NW_006408558.1:16747097-16773291 GCF_000296735.1 Chrysochloris asiatica
GACAATCTCTTTGATATCTCAAGTGAGTAAAGTTTTGCTAAAGGTAATACAGAAACGGCTACAATCATACATTGTCAGAGAACTTGGGTCATTAGTGTCTAATATATCTAAACTATTCAGCTGGGATCTACTCAGGTTGTATTGTGACTCTCCTGGACTTGTTTAATTTCCTTCAGCTTGAACTTGAACTTGCCTCAGAGCAATTGCTCTCCCAGCATTTGGACACCCATGGGGCCATTCTACTCATCCTATCAGGTTGCCACAAACTGGGAGCCACTTGACAATGGACTTGGATTGGTTATAAACACAGAAATGTGCTGCCTCACCATTTGGGAAGCTAGATGTTCAAATTCAAGGTGTCAGTAGCTCCAAGTTCTTCTTAAATGCTATCTTAAGGGGAAGAGTCTTCCTTCTCCCTTGGTTGCTGGTCATCTTGGTTTTCCTTGGCTTGTAGATGCCTAGGCCTCCTTCCGTCTGTCTGGCCTCATCTCTTATAGGACACCCTTAGGTGAGATTAGGCCCTACTCTCCTCTGTACAACAATCTCATGTCAACTGATAACCTCTCAAAGACCCAACCAAGGTCACCTCCACAAGGACCAGGAAGCCGGATGGAAATACTTTGGGGTCAAAATTCACTTCCTAACAACCACAGTGCCATTATCTATATTTAACATGCCTGTGAAAGTTAAACAGTGAATAGGGAAAACTGTAGATGATTGATGTCTTTGAGTTATGGTGTTGGAGAAGAATATTAAAAATACCATGGGCTGCTAGAAGAATAAATAAATCTGTCAGAATACTCCTCAGGAGTCAGGAAGGTGAGACTTTGTCTCTCATGCTTGTCATCAGGAGGGGCTAGTCTCTGGAGAAGGACATCAGACTTGATCAAGTGGAGGGTCAGCTAAAAAGAGGGAGATTCCCAGCGAGACAGATTGGCACAGTGGCAGCAGCAATGGGCTCAAACATAGCAGCGATTGTGAAGGGTGGCACAGGACTGGGCAGTGTTTCGTTCTGGGGTGCACGGGGCCTCTATGAGTCAGAACCGGCACGATGGCACCTAACAACAACATGTTCAACCGTTATAGGAATTGTTCCGTTATCTGGGAGGTTTGCCCCTTCTCATGGTTCTTAGCATTTTAGAATGCTCATGACTACTCTCCACTTGGAGTGCTGGTTTGGTGCTGTGGAATAATGCACTGGACTGCAAGGTCAGTTTGAAGCACAAGGTCGGCAGTTCAAATTCACCAGCCGCTCCTTGGAAGAATCAACTCAATGGTACTTAACAACAACATTCTCCTTTTTTTTTGTATAAATTTTTGGGTTAGCTTGTCTGGCCCTAGGCAGGACCTTTCTGATTTTCTTATTGAGATTCTATTACATCCGTGATCTGGCTGACGTCTCTAGGACATTGATTCCTCCTAACCCACATCACTATGGCCTGACCCAAGCCATAGTACTTTCAATAACCTAATATGCATGTGAAAGTTGGACAGTGAATAAGGAAGACCATAGAAGAATTGAGTTTTTGAGTTATGGTGTTGGAGGAGAATATTGAAAGTGCCACGGGCTGCCAAAAGAACCAATAGATCTATGTTGGAAGAAGTGCAGCCAGAGTGTTCCTTGGAGGCCAGCATGGCCAAACTTCATCTCTCATATTTTGGACATATTGTCAGGAGAGACAAGTCGTTGGAGAAGGATATCATGTTTGGTAAGGTGGAGGGTCAGAGAAAAAGAGGAAGACCTCCAGCGAGATGGATTGGCCAAGTGGCAGCATCAATGGACTCAAGTGTGGCAACAGTAGTGAGGTTGGCCCAGGGTCGGACAGTATTTCATTCTGCTGTGCATAGGGTCGGTACCGACTTGATGGCACCTAACAAAAACAACAACAAACCCACATCACGGCGTCGATTTCGGTATTTCAGGGATTGTGGCACTGTAGGATAAGTACTGGACTGTTAACCAGGTAACAAAGGTGGCGGTTCAAACCCACCAGCTGTTCTCAGAAAACCCTATACAGGCTCGCTATGAGTCAGGACCGACTTGATGGCACTTACCAACAACAGTCATTTCCCGCGTGTTTCCAGGTTTCCTGCTGGTTATTTTGCCTTTCCATTGTCATCATTATTGTTGGTATTAAATGCTACCAAGTGCTGTCCTGTCCTGTACAATTCCCAGGGTGGGGTGTGGCACATATTGCTGTGATCATAGGATTTTCACTGGTTGGTTCTCAGCAACAGGTCCCCAGGCCTTTCTTCCTAGTGTGTTCACATGTTCACCATCATAAAGACCTTGTTCCACATCATCATAGAACAAAAAAAACAAACTAGAACAATGCTGGGTTTGCAGTCAATGAGATGAAACAGAATGTGTGTGTATTACGGAATGAAAAACTCATCTGCTTTGTAAAGTCACACAATTCACAATAAAAAGGAAACTAAGGGGGGAAAAAACATTGCTGTTAATCAATTTCAACTCACGGTCACCTCCTGTGTGTCCGAAGAAACATGTGCTCCATAGGGTTTCCACTGGCTGGCTCTCCGAAGATCACCAGGTCTCTCTTCCTAGTCTTAGTCTGGAAGATCCACTGAAACTGGTTCAGCATCATCAAAACCCCATGGCCGTTGAATGGGCTCTGACTCACAGCGACCCCCTGTGTGTCAGAAGAGAACTGTGCTCCGTAGGGTTTCCACTGACTGGTTTTCAGATGTAACCTAAAGTCTGGCAGTGAGTGAACACATCACAGTTTCCAGCTGAGAATGCAGGTAGACCTCCGCAGAGGCCCTGGCAGCAGGCAGGGTGATTCAGCATTGCTCAGAATCCCTAATGAGCAGATTCTGGGAAGATAAAAGGAAAGCTGAGTCCTGGGCCAGACAAAGGAGAGAGGTTTTCACAGCACCAGTTTCAGAGCAAGCAGAGTGGACCTAATTGTGGGGGACCAGCATGGGGAGATTAAGGTCTAAACCACCACCTCTGCTTTCATCTGGAGATAAGCCAAGTTGCAGACTGGAGGTTTGGTGTGTGTTCATCCTGAAAGCCTGTGAGTGGGACTGTGTGCTCTTGGTTGTCCTATGTTTCTTAGTCACTTTGGGGGTACCCTTTAGCCCACTGCTTCCCCCAGATCTGCTACCTGAACTTGATCCATAGAAGGTAGAGTCTCTCAGTCAGCCGGCATCTGGGGCAGGAAGGGTGTTCCTCGGGGCCCATTGAAGCCCCCATATTGAGGCCTCCACACACCTTTGCTCCCACATCCATGGAGGTCCCCAGTCCAACCTCTCTTCTTGTCTGACTCTGTTCTTTGTTTATTCAGCATTTTGTTATTGTTGAAAATACACACAACAAAGCATACACCCATTCAGCCTTCTATAAGTACAGTCAGTGACCCCACAGATTCCTGTTTTCAAATTCTGTAAACATTTTCCTCCTCCTTCCAAATCGTGGCCCCACCACCACCAGGAACATAAACTGACTGCCTCCCCAAAGGCTCTTCTTTATCCTTTAGATTGCTGCTTGTTCTTGGATCCCAGAGATAGATCTTAGAAGAACCCAATACACAAGGTAGACCTTCTATCCTAGTGAAGGCGTCAGGGGATAGTTTTCGTTTAGGGTTTAAGGGTTAAAGTTTATCTCAGATCAGTAGTTTAGCAGGTTCATCCAGCAATGAGGATTTTAAATTCTGTTTCACATTTCCCCCTTTTGATCAGGATTCTTTTGTAGAGTCTATCAAAACATTCAGTAATCATTCAATCCTTCCGGTCTCATGGCAAAGAAGGCCATTACCCACGCAGGGAGTGACCCTTTTTTGAGGACAACAAATGGGAGGCAGCTAGTGCTTGTCCTTGCTCAGGAAGAAAGATCAGATTTGGAGGACAGTTCAGTGCTTGATGTTAGAAGAGGGGAGTAGAGAACTGGACAAGGGGTGTGGGCCAAGAGACAAACTCAGGTGGGTTCCTATCCCCACGCCCTTCCTCAGACCCACAAGGCTTCTGTCATTATGATCATTGTTTGGGATCAATTTTTTGTAATAACTAAAGATTTGCCATTTCAACACTGGTTACATGTACGATACTGTGTTTTCAATAACCTCACAGGCATGAGAAAGTTGGACAGTGAGTAAGAAAACAGATCAAGATTTGATGCCTTTGAACGATGATATTGGTGAAGAATATAGGATATACCATGGACTTTCCGAAGAACAAACAAATCTATCTCAGAAGAAGTATAGTCAGAAAGCTCCTCAGAAGACGGGATGGTGAGACTTTGTCTCTCTGTACGTTGGACATGCTGTCAGGAGGGACCAGTCCCTGGAGAAGGACATCATGCTTGGAGGGTCAACAAAACAAAGGAAGACCTTCCACAAGATGGATGGACACCGTGGCTGCCACAATGAACTCAGACATAACAACCATCGTGAGTGTGACACAGGACCGGGCGGTATTCTGTTCCGTTATGTGTGGGGTCGGCAACGGCACCTCACAACAACAGTGAGCCATACAATCGTTACTGCTCTCTGCTTCCTAAGGGCCTTCGGATGCAGAAGAAAGAAAGGAAATGTTAACCCCGAAGTGATCTTTGTGTGTTGGGGGTCTAGGGATCTCTCTTCACTGCTGGGAGTGGTCTGAGCTGCTGCAGGCAAGGGTAATTGAACCTCAAACTGCTTAACTTGGGGACTGAGAAAATTATGAGTAAACTATATGCTCCCACCCCCCCATCTGTCGGTCTGTCCTAATATGGTGGCTTGCGTGTTGCTGTGATGCTGGAAGCTATGTCACCGATATTTTAAATGCCACCAGGGTCACCCAGGGTGGACAGGTGTCAGCAGAGCATCTAGACAAAGGCGCTAGGAAGAAAGACCTGGTGATCACTTCTGAAAACCCACCAATGAGAACCCTGTGGATCACAACAGTGATCTCATGTAGTGCTGAAAGGTGAGCCCCCAAGCTTGGGAGCCACTCAGAACACACAGTAGCTGCAGCCAGGAGCTCAAGCCAGCCGCCAGCTGTGTGCATGGAGCCAGGTAGCCTGCCGTTCTGTTGCGCTTGGATGGCCTGAGTCAGAGCTGAATCACAACACCTAACAACAACCTGCCTCCATGAATGTTTCTAGGGTGGGAGCCTCAAGTTCATCTCCAAGTTCACAGGCCATGGCTTCAGGTGTGAGTGAATCCTTTGCATGTCTGGAATCCCCAATGCAGACTGAGATACGCAAAGCAGCCAGCAGTGTTTTGTAGGAGATGCGGTCATGGTTGATCTGTGTCCCCTCAACCCCCCAAATTATGTACCAACTGGCTGGGCCATGATTTTCAGTGATGTAATCACCGCCCCCTCCATGATGTCGTTATCCTCCATTTGTGGTTGTTGTTGTTGTTAAGTGCCGCCGAGTCGGTTCTGACCCACAGTGACCCTGTATAGGGTTTCCAAGGAGTTGGCTGGTGAGTTTGAACCGCAGACCTTGGGGTAATCGAGTACTTATCCCACAGCCCCACACCAGGATTCCAATGTGTGATGCGTTGTCAATCCTGACTTCTCTCTATGTATTATGGGTGATAAATATTGAGTTCAAATCACATGGTTGGCATTTCGAGCCCACCAGCTGCTCCATGGAATAAGGTGAGGCTTTCTGCCTCGGCAAAGATTTTCAGCCTCTGGAAGCTCTTACAAGTTTGCTAGGAGCTGGAACGGACTCAAGGACACTTAACAACAACAATGCCGTGGGTCAAAGAGGCAGGATTGGATTATGTTTGTTATGTTGATGAGATAGGAGTGGGGTGGGATGCCTCACCCTTCAGCAGGTCTCAGCCCAGATCCCATGTAAGGTGCGTTCGTCGGGGACGTGACCTGCATCATTTCTCTAGAGATAAAGGGGAGAGAAGCAAGCAGAGAGGGAGGAACCCACTTCCACCAAGAAAGAAGAGGTGGGCATGGAGGTCGGGGTCCCTGAGATGTAAACCCCATAGACCCAGGGGAAGACTGAGACAAGGCCCTTACCCCAAAGCAGACGCACACAGAGACTTCCCCAAGAGCTGAATCTAGACTTGTAGCCTCCTAAACTAAGAGATGAAGAGCAAAGAGCACAGCCTTCAGTATGTGTGCATCTCAATGCAAAGAAAACAAAAACCCTCACCATTGAACCAATAAATAACATCATGATAAATGGAGAAAAGATTGAAATTGTCCAAGACTTCCTTTTGCTTGGATCAACCATCAACACTCATGAAAGCGGCAGTCAAGAAGTCAAAGGACGTATTGCATTGGGCAAATTTGCTTCACAAGACCTCTTGAAAGTGTTCAAGAGCAAAGATAACAGTTTGAGGACTAAGTGGCACCTAACCCAAGTCATGGTATTTTCAATAACCCCATATGTATATGAACATTGGACAGTGAATAAGGAAGATCGTAGAAGAATTGATGCTTTTGAGTTATGGTGTTGGAGGAAAGTGCCATGGACTGCCAAAAGAACCAACAGATCTGTGTTGGAAGAAGTGCAGCCAGAGTGCTCCTTGGAGGCCTGGATGACCAGACTTCGTCTCTCATACTTCAGACATATTGTCAAGAGGGACCAGTCACTGGAGAAGGATATCATGTTTGGTAAAATGATGGGTCGGAGAAAAAGAGGAAGACCCCCAATGAAATGAATCGGCACAGTGGCAGGAGCAATGGGCTCAGGTGTAGCAATGATAGAGATGTTGGTTCAGGACCGGGCAATGTTTTGTTCTGTTGTGCATAGGGTCATTATGAGTTTATACCAACTCAATGGCACTTAACAACAACAACAAATTGTGAGAAAATAAATTCTGTTTCTCAGAGCCACCACTTGTGGTATTGCTGTACAGCAGCCCAAGAGATGTAAGACAGATATTTTCACTGATAGGATTCTAAAGCATTTATTGAACATCATGGGTCCGTTTCGGAAATGGCCAAGCAGAAAGATGCTATAAGGGAGAAACCAGTAGCGGTCATGTGTTCTACCCACCACCCCGGAAACTCAGAGAAGGACCGCCGAGTGGGTCTGCCTTCATCCGCCTCCCTCAAGCCGTCACAATAAGAATGGTGGATTTTACATCATTAGGCTCCTTCTCATGAAAACACGGTCAGATTAATGCAATTTGGGATATTGACGCTCATTTCGCTCTTCTGGTTTTGAGCCACGGAAGGACAATGTGTGAGAACGGTGTGATTCGTTTTCATAACTGACAGAGTCACAAAGTGACTTACTGAAAACCCCAGCTATGTGACAGCGGAGAAAAACAGGTTGCATTTATCCTTTTGAAAATAATGCGGCTCTGGAAATTACTGTTTGCATGATAGCTCGCCAACCAAGGAGACATTTTTGCATTCTTTTAAAACGTTCTCCTTCCAGAGAAACAATGGTTAAGACGTCCAGAAAGGAGTGTTCTTAGGTACTGAGGAATAACACTGGGCCAAGTGAGAGAGGAGGACCGTGTCGGAGAGGGGGCGTACTTGGAAGACAGACACCTTCCCCCCAGTTTCGCCCCACCGAGACCATGGGTTCCAAACGTGATTAAGCTTTGAGAAAGATGAAAGCTACCGGCAGGTCTCAGAAGTTGAGAGGTCTGACCCACTTTGTCCATCCACTCAGATCATTTGCTTCATGCCATTAGAGCCTCATCTCTTTGCGCTGCTTTGAAAGAAAATCATTTTGGTGTCTTTGGATCACTCACTGTCTTGGTTTCATTTCCCCTCTCCTTTCTCCCCATGTGGCCAGAACATTACATGGTCTTTCATCTGATGTTTTCTTCCTCCATGGTTTGGGTCCTTGGAATGGCCAAAAATGACTGGGTAGAATAATTATTCTCAAAGTAATAAAGTAGTTGTCATTCTTTGCAAAGTTGTGTGTGTGTGTCTGTGTGTGTTTAAGACAAAAGTTATTTGAGGGGGGAAAAAAAGTTTTTTACAAATGTCAAAACCTAGCTTCCGAATTCCATTGTCTTCCTCGTCATGTTGGAAACATGGAGGAAGAGAAATGACAGACGGCTGGTTGGCAACGTTACGTGAGTAATGCAATCATCGCTCACGTTGTCTTCAGCCGGCCCACTTGACGTGGAAAAGGCTTTCTGGTGATTATATAAATCTGTGCCTCTCAAGAGAATCACCAGGGCGTTGTGACCCCGACTCTGTCAGTGTGACGGAAGGGTTGTGGAAGAAGTATTGTCACTTCAATGTGAAAATTCCAGCTTGGCTCCGTTTTGGCAGTGGGTCTGGATATGGAATTGTTCTGAACTCAGACAAGCCCACGCAGGGCATCTAGTCTTCGTCTCATGGGCTGTTTTCCCAATAATCCTTCTCCTTGAGGATTTTGGAACCACAGTGGGTTGGTGGGGGGCAAGAAAGTCATCATTAGGGGGTCATTATTGTTGCTATCTGTTGTTGAGTGGGCTCCAAATCATGTTGACCCTAAGTGTGCAGAGTAGAATTGCTCCATAGCATTCCAAGGCTGGAACCTTCCGGAAGCAGAATTCCAAATGCTCCCCAAACCAAAGTCAAATACAGAACATCTCTCCCTTCTTTCTTCTCCTTTCCGATTGAGTACTGATCTACTGGTCACCTAACCTGAGCACTCTCAAGGTCTTGTGTGACTGTCCACTGACCCTATGCTGGCTGAAGACCCAACACGGAAGAGCAGGCCTAGTCACCCCCACCAAGTCCACTATTGGTGTCTGTGTGCCCACCTCCTATCCAGACCTCTGTCAAAGAGACCTGTCCAGCTCCAAGATGCCAGGAGCTACTCTAGGCTACAGCTCCCCAACCTGAGACCAAGCTGCCTTCCGGTCCTTGGTGTACCAGAAATTCACTGCTTTGAATTGAATTGTGTCCCCACAAATACGTGCAGCCAGAGTGCTCCTCAGAGGCCAAGATGGCCATACTTCGTCTCTCATACTTTGGACATATTGTCAAGAGGGACAAGGATATATTGTCAGTCGCTAGAAAAGGATATCATGTTTGGTAAGGTGGAGGGTCAGAGAAAAAGAGGAAGACCCCCAGCGAGATGGACTGGCCAAGTGGCAGCATCAATGGGCTCAAGCATGGCAACAGTAGTCAAGTTGGCCCAAGACCGGGCAGTGTTTCATACTGCTGTGCTTAAGGTCAGTATGGGTTGGTACCAACTCGATGGCACCTAACAAAAACAACAAAATTATGTGTCAATTTGCTGGGATATGTTTCTCAGTCTTAGACAATTATCCTTCTTTTTGTGATCTGACGTAACTAGCCTATGATTAGTAAATCTTTCCCTCAGTGATGTTAATGAGAGTTCTGGTGTGGTGTTGCAGGATAAGCACTGAACCGCAAGGTCAGCAGTTCAAACCCACCAGCTGCTCCTTGGAAACCTGAAACACGTAATGGTGTGGCTCAGTAGGATCAGCATTGGACTGCCAACCTCAAGGTCAGTGGTTCAAACCCACCAACCACTCCTTGGAAACCCTATACAGGGTGTCTGTGAGTTGGAACTGACTTAATGGCACTTAACAACAACAACAAGACTAATTAGGCAGGATTAGAGGCAGCTATGTTAATGGGGAGGAGTCCTGGTGTGGCGCTGTGGGTTAATGCGCCACACTGCAAAGACGTTTGAACTGCAAAGTCGGCGGTTCAAGCTCACCAGCTGCTCCTCGGAAACTCTATACAAGGTCGCTATGGGTCAGAACTGACTGGATGGCACTTCACAACAACATAACAACATGTTAATGGGGCAGGGTGCAACCTCCAGGGTTCGGTAGTATGTGGAGCCTTTGTCTTCCGAGATAAAAACAGAATTAACTAACCAGTGGAGATGGGAGGGATTTACTATCAGCCAGAAAAAGAAGCTGGGACCAGAGTCTGTTCTTTGGACCTGGGGTCAGTCCATGCAATGAGAAGTTCCTAGACCCAGGAGAAGATTGATAGCAAGACACTAAGATCTGCAAGAAACATCAAAGCCCAACTGGACGGAGACAACAAAGACCTTCCCCAGAACCAACAGAGACAGCTGGAGCTGCGGCCTTGAATCCAAACTTCTAGCCTCCTAAACGGTTTGTTAGAGCCATCCACGGGAGAGAAATAAGGCTTCCTGCTCCTGTGAATACAAGGAGCTCTGGTAGCGTAGTGGTTACGAATTGGACTGTACGAATTGGACTGTGAACTGCAAGGGCAGCATTTCGAAACTACCAGCTGCTCCGAAACTACCAGCTGCTCCGAAACTACCAGCTGCTCCGTGATGAGGCTTTCTGCTCCTGTAAAGATTTACAGCCTCAGAAGCCCTGTACAGGGTCGCTCTGGGTCAGAACCGACTCCACGGCACATAACAACCCTACAGCACACAGCAACAAACCCATCCCCTAGTGGTGGTGTTCCTACAGCATCACTAGATAACTCACTCAGGGAAGAAATGAGTAACCCTGCAAGGTCAGAGGTTCAAGCTCCTCGGAAACCCTAAGCAGGGTTGCTATGAGTTGGACCAACTCGACATCACTTAACAACAACAACAGCAATAGTGAGGGGAACAGAGACTCAGAGAAAGCAATTTACTTGAGGTTACACGAGTAGAAAGAAGCAGAGGAAGAATTTGAACTCACGCCAGCCAGCGTGGCTCCAGAAATTTGCCCTCAACCTGAGGGGCCTGCCCACTGCCCAAGCAGGAGTAGCGCAACCAGGGTGTCCCCCGCTCCCCACCCTGTCAGGGTTCTGCCCCCCACCCCATGCTCCCAGATGACGAAAGCCCTGCTCAGCTGCACTACCTCAGGGAGGAGGAGCCAGCCAGCCAGCAGCCATGTCTCTGGAGACTGTGGGGTTCATCTGGGAAAAGCCTCCCACCAGAGGTAACATTCCCAGAACCTGAGCACAGGCGCTTCCGGAATGCAGAGTCACCATTCTCTTCCATCCCTGACTCTTCCAGGTCTTCCAGGCTAATGGCTCCCAAGAGGCTGCTGGTTACAGACAGAGAAACTGAGGCCAGTGTCCACACTGTCCAGGGGCATGGAGTGAATCAGCTCATCGCCTCCCGGGCTGACTCCTGGCACTTCACCTTTGGCCTCAAATTTCCAGGGTCTCCCCCACCCCCCACCCCAAGCTGCCACAAAGATAACAGGGATAACAGCTTCTTCTGTTTTAAACAAACATGTATGTTTTGATTTGGGGTTTTGTGTGTGTGTGTTTGAAAATATACCCACTCAACAATTTTTACATGTCCAATTCATTGACTCTTGATATGGCACTGTAGGATCAGCACTGGACTGTGAACCACAAGGTCTGCAGTTCAAACCCACCAGCTGCTCCTCAGAAACCAGGGTCGTTATGAATCGGGGACGACTTGATGGCTCTTAACAACAACAGTTTCATTGACAAGGGCTCCATTGTTCACTTTCTGACATCATTCTGTCTCTGCCTCATGCTTCACCACCTTTAACTTAGATTTCTGTCCTTTTAAAGTTCTCATCTGCGTTTTAGAGTTCCTTTGTCATGTTTATCTCATTGAAGTAATTCTTTAAGAGGGTGGAAGGAGTGCAGCCAGAATGTCCCTTAGAGGTTGAAGATGGTGAGACTTTGTCGCTCATATTTTGGACATGTTGTCAGGAGGGACACTACCATATGCTTGGTAAAGTGGAGGGTCAGTGAAAAGGAGGTAGACCTTCAGTGAGATAGATCGGCACAGTGAGAGCCACACTGGGCTCAAGCATGACAACAATTATGAAGAAGGCCAGAGACCGGGCAGTGTTTTGTTCTGTTGTACATCAAGTTACTATGACTTGGAACCAACTCGACTGCACCTAACAACAACACAGCAGTGCCGAAAGCAGACATTCTTTCTTGTATTTATTAGACTAAATTGCTGTTTATTTTAACAATGTCTCCCTGGGATCATTTCAGCTCAAGGTTCTAAAGTTGTTTCCAGGCAATAGAGCCAAGAGTCCCTTTGTTCTTCATGTGTCTTGTAAGTCTACTTTCCTATAAGAATTAGAAGTTCTGTTCCACAATTTTCCTCCTTTTGATCAAGATCCATCCCCAGTGGAAATGTCCCCCTCCTGCTCACAGGTGGTGGTGACGTCCCTGTTGTTCCAGCTTCTCCGAGGCAAGGCCTCTGCTATTTTCTATGTGGTTGTCCAGGAGCTCCAGGGACCATGAAGATCCAGTCTGACCATCACCTGCGGTGAACAGAGGCTCTGGGCACCAGGTGTGGACTGGGCAGGAGGACATTGGAGAGCCGCCTTCGAAGTCTCTGCATTGTGCAGATCCTCTAAGGCAGCATTCTGGCTTCCCATCACTCCCTCACCTGGCCCTGCCCTGCCCTGGCCCCTTGGAAACCTGGCCGCTCACCTCACTGCCCCGACTCAGCTTCTGCAAGTCCCACTTGCTCAGCCCCTCACTCCAGACTCCTTTCTTTCACCCCCTCCCTGGTCTGAGCCACGTCAACAGCTCAATTACGCTTGAAAACGTACAGACTCCAGTTTGCCAAATCGAATTGGACTTATTGAGTTATTTCTGCCATTTTAACAAAGTGCAGCCATGCCTGGTGGGCCCCCTAATCAAATAATATATAGCAAATGGGCTTTCCTTTAAACAACAAGGCCCTGAAACCATCCTGAGGTGGGGTGATACTCCTGTTCCCTTTGTTTGTTTGATGCATGAGACCCTCCTCAGCAGGGAAGATCAGCCCTGGTCCCCCAAAATCAGGCAGACCCTCACTATAGACTTCTCTCAGGGATATGCCTACTGGGTCCTCTGGCTGAGAGGGGGGAGACACTGAGGAAAGGTCCATCTCCATCTCGCCCACACTGCTAGTCCCCTGTCCAGCTGCCCATGCAGGGCCCCTGACTTTTCCAAGCTGGAGAGGGGGGCTAACTATCAGAAGTCCTAGGAACCCAGGAGTGGCCCAAGCAGTGAAGTACTCAACTAGTAACTAACAGGTTGGCAATTCGAACTCACCCAGAGTTCCTTGGAAGAAAGGCCTGGTGATCTGCTTTCAAAGGTCACTGTGGAGTTTCATACCTGGAACTTTACCTACCCCCCTGCACAGACCCATCAAGTGAGGGACGTTCAAGACCCAAGAGGCATTTGTCCAAAACCAGAGCTCAGAAGGCAGGAAGGGACAAAAGAGAAGGAAGAATGGAAGTGGGGACCCAGGGAGGAAATATGAAGACAGCTGCTACATTGGGGGATTGCAGCTTTCATCATGAAACATAATGTGTATAAATTGTTGACTGGGAAACAAATCTGTAAACTTTCACTCACGTCACAATTTAACACACCCACAAACACAGCAGAAAGCACTGGTTTGGTTTGGCTTATCAGATTGAGAGGCAGAGGCGGTTCACAGTGGAATCCTCACCTTCCACAAGGGAGATCGGGGTTCAATTCCCAGACAGTGCACTTCCTAGACAGCACACACCTGTCTGTCATGGAGCTTGCCTGGTGCCTGCTTTGCCGTTTTTTCAGAATCGTTGCTGGCAGTACAGAATACTTCCTTGTGTTTTTCTTTTCAGGAAGTGACTTTCAGTGGCTCCTCACGGCTCCCTCTCCTGGCATTCAGGGTCCCGAGATCCTGCATGTGTGCATGGGTGCATGGGTGCATGGATGCTGTTCAGCCCGGCCTTCCTCAGCCCTATTCTGTTCCCTCTCTGTAGCACCCTTCTGGTGCCTGGTGGTGGCCTGTGAGCCCCAAGTCCTATGTCTCCCTGGCCAACCCTGTACTTGTACCTCTGTCTCCAGAGGCCCTTTCTGGTACCCCACCCTAGGAACCCCCAAAGCGTAGTACCCAGTCAGGCTGAGAGCCTCTCCCAAGCTGAGCGATGGCCTTCCCAGGTCACTGCCTGGAGCTTTGCAGGACAGAGCTAGCCCCTGCCCGGGGGCCATAGCAGGCAGAGCTGAGACCCCTCCCATCCAACAGGGTCAGGGACATCCCCTTTCCCCCACCTGGGGCCTGAAGCCTCAGAAAGACAAGAGGACCCATGCTTGCTTTTCATCAACGAGGAAATGAGTCCATCCATCGGTTTACACATAATGTAATGGCCTCATTTACAGCAAAATGATTGGTAATTTGGGGCCTTGCCGCTCATGGCTGACTGTTTTTCTGAACGCAGAATGAAAACGACCCCTTTAGAGACGCTGCCTCTAGGCTTCTGTTTTGTTGGACTGTAAACTCTTTGCTTGGACTGTGACCTACCACTCCCCAAAGCAATGCTTCCAGACATCACATTGCTCCATCAGCTCTTCGATTGAGGCAGAGTGCACTCACAGCCTGCAGACGAGTCTCTCATCATCCCATTTGCATTTTTATTTCTTTACTTGCCTTTCAGTTGGTAATAGATGACTTCTTTTGGGAAGCTGTGAATTTCAAAAACTTTAATATGTAGATGTGTTAAATCTACGGCCAAATGCAGAGCTATATTCATGTATATATTTGAATTTGCTTTGGCGTCACCTAACAAGATTTGTGTTTCATTTGAAGCTATGAAAAACACATTTTGAGACTATTTGCCAGAATTAAGAACTCAAGTGGAGACCATTCTAGAGACTTGACCCTTCCGGATGAGGCTCAGCTTGCTGTTGGCGTCAGCTGATGAACCGGTCACTTCATAGGCCGCTGGAAGTCCAAAGAGTTGTCCTTAAAGCCACAGCCACCTGCCTGGGACTCTGCCATGCTGAAGGTGCCCAGAGCTGGCATCAGGAATGCAGAAGACCCCCAACCCCTTTGGGTCCTTCAGTGGAAAGGTAGCAGGAGGGATCTCTCCAGAACCAGACCTGCAGAGGTGCAGGGGGGCAGGGGGCTTCACAGTCACCTGTCCGCCCGTGCCTACCTCAGACCTAGCAGGACTGGGGTCTGGCTTTCACAAGCCCCCAGGAGACGTTAATAAGGAGCGCTGCTTGAAGCAGGTCTTGGAACTGGCTTTTCCTGGTTCACTCATAACCGACAAGTTGAAACTGTAAGGTACCAGAATTTGTAAAATGTGAGTGAACTAAACCAGTAACCAGAACGGGAAAAATTACAGGTCCACTCCCTGCTAAAAATGCAATTTCCTCCTTGGAAGAGAAGGGAAGTGTGCATAGTGCATAGTAACCAAATCTTGTGGCCGTGCATAATGCATAGTAACCAAATCTTGCGGCCGTGGCCGGCAGAGTCAGAAACAGCGGTGCCCAGTTCAAAGCCAACAGAGTGCTAGGGAATAGAACCCTCTTCCATGTCAGGCTCCTGAAAGGGCTCACTCTTCACCTCCTAAGGGTCTCTCATCCCAGGCCTTCAACCTGTCATTTGTCCTGTTTTGATCAACATTCTAGATTAGCCACATTTTACAAATTCAGATCTGTTTTGATTTTGTTGCGTTGACCATAACCGAACCGGTTTGAAACCCTGGGCTGCAGTGCTGGTGCTGAGGGGTGGTGGACCCGCGCCTGGGCTGCAGCTGAACCAGGTTCACTTACTCGTTGACCTCTTGCTGGTGTGTGTGTGTGGGGGAATTATTATAATCCTGTTTATTGTATTTGGGTAACCTTTTTTTCTTTAGTTCCTGAAGTAAAGACTTTATGATCTCTCTGTTTCTTCATTCCTAAAACAGGTATGTGCACCTAAGAAATTTGAACTAGCCAACCCGGTAAGGGGAAAGATTGTGTGGTCAAAGCCCTAGCCAATGGGGTGAGACACAGCCTTGAGACTCACTTCAGGCATTAAAAACCCAAATGGACTGCCCACTTGGTGTATGCTCGCGCTAGCCTGTTCCTGTAGGTACAGCTATGCGCACGCATCCTCTTACAGGAGTAAACTTTACTTTGCCCAGGTCATTTAGCCTCACCGAGTGTCTTTTACGTGACATGGGGATTCATTTCTAACACTGGGATACCCAGATGAAGGGGGCAGGTCCTGGGTGAGGGGACACTGAGAGGAGGTTCTGAGAGGTAGGACCAGGACAGGATGGGGTCAGGGCCTCTCTAGGGATGGTCATGTGGAGGAAGGGCCCAAAGCCAACGTGGAAACCAAAGGCCATTTACTAAACACAAAAGAAGCTCCATTTTTAGCACACACACACACACACACACACACACCCGCCCCAACACACACACACAGACTTCTTTGGGGAAAGACTCCTGTGAAGAGTTCATATCCTAACTGGGTAAGAGTAGGTCTTGCTCCCCTCTAGTGTCCCCTCTGTCCCCTTTCCTGTTGGTTGAGGGGATTGGCTGGTTCTGACAAGGAGGTTGAGTGGAGGCTGTTTGTTTTGGGGTTTGGTGGGACCCATCTCTCTGGTTGCCTGTCATCTCTGTGGGCAGTTGGTTTATCACCAGAAGAAGTCTGATTCTCATTCTCCCATCCAGGATAGAGATGTCCCTGGGTTCCCCTGTGCATGGAGATAGGACCCGACAAAGAACTGGGTCAAACCCTCACCTGCCTTCCCCAGGGCCTGTTCTACTCTGAGAGACATACTTCAGGTCGGGCTGGAGGGCCCGGTGGGGTGGGCAGAGGGTTCTGACAGGGTGCCGGGCAGCTCCCAGCTGAGTCCTGCCTAGGGTGCCCACTGAGCAGGCCTGAGCATCCCTGATGGTACTAGCGGTCCTCCACGGTGACCACATCAGTGCCCACACAGTGCCAGCATCCCCCAGAGGCCACTGGGAGTTGAGGAGACAGAAAAGATGAGCAGGTTGTCTGGTACTCGATGTTCCTGGGCAGGAGGGGACAAGCTGTCTGCCGTGGACAGTGGACACTGCTCTATAAAAAGTCTGTCTGGCCTCCAAATGCCACCAGTGCTCCGGGGGTGGGGGAGTGGGGGGGGGTTGTCTGTGCTGGAGAACGTGCCTGAGGGCATCCATCTCCCCCCACCATCCAGGTCCCACCTCTGAAGCGGCCAATCTTGAACCAGAGTCTACAGCACCATGTGTCTTCATAGACCCGGGGCCACAGGCTCTGGTCCCAGAGAGACGCTGCCCAGCAGGGACACAGCCCCGCACCAAGCGAGCATCCAGCAGGCAGTGGTACAAAGAAATGAACTTCCCTCCACCTTGGTGGGTTCCTGTCCTCATTTCAGAAGCAAAATATGACCCGGCCTGCCTCCCCTGTAGGCCACAGAGCCAGCAGCAGCCCAGAGACAATGTGAGCAGATTTCAATCTGCCAGTTCTACCAGCTGTCTACCTCGAGTCAGGCCAGGTGTGGGGCTGAGCGGAGGTGGTTGCTACAGTCTGAGGGGAGCTCCTGGTGGCAAAAAATGGCTAAGCACTGGGCTAGTCACTGAAAGGTTGGAGGTTTGAACCCACCCAGAGGCACCTTGGAAGAAAGACGTGACTATCTGACTCTGAAGGGCCCCTTTGAAGCAGTTCTACTCTGCACCCATGGAGTCTCCAGGAGCTGGGGCCACCGCGACAGAAACTTGTCCTGGAAGGGGCTTCGGAAGACATCGCTCCTGCCTCAGTCTCCCTCTCTTGGACAGAACAGGCCAGCAGCTAGAGGCTAGTGTCTCCTCAACCTCCATGGGAGGTATTCTGGTGCTTGAACAAAGCCGGGGTGGCGGGGTGGGGGGGAACACATGGTTGTAAATGCCAGATCTGAGGCTTGTGGGGAGAAAACACCACCCATGTGCCTTCTGACCCAGCGGCCCCAGTCTGTCTCGGACTGTCCTTCCAGGTGTTAGACAAGGAGGGAGCAGGGGCTGGGCGGACACTGTGGGTCAGGCCTACTGGGCACTGCCCACATCAGCCCCCTTTCTGCTTTCCCACAGAAACAAGGCCTCAACATGTTCTCTGTCTGCAGGAAAATGTGGAGTCCTGAGGCTCTGTGAGTGACCACACTACCCACCAGCATCAGGATGGAAAAGTGACCAGTAGTCCTTGCTCAGAGGCTACTCCAGGGCAGGTATTACCAGGGCAGCCATAGATGAAGCTCCAAATGGAGAGCCCCTCACGGAAGCCCGGGAGCTGGTCTGAGCTAGCGTCCTCGCCTCTGCAACAAAAGCTCCACAAACGATTGGCTGCAAACAGCAGAAACTCAATCTCTACAGTTCTTAGGTCCGAAATCCAAAATCAAGGTGCCCCAGGTTGTTCTGGGACTCAGTGACCTCATGTTCACTAACAGTCACACCGGTGAAGACCCCAGCTCCAAGCAAGGCCACATTCACAGGGACAAGGACTAGGATGTCAGCAAAGCTTTTGTCTGTGTGTTTTGTTTTGATGTGGGATGGGAGAAGGCAAACACCCCCCCACACACACACACACACACACATACACACACAGGATTCAATGAGCGTCTGCGTGTGAGGTCTGTCACCTCTCGGGGGAGGGGGCAGGTGGTCTGGGCACTGCGACAGGGCTGTGAGCAAACATTCAGGTTCTAGGAGACACAGCTGGAGGGGAGGATTCTGACTCACACATTTTTACGTCTGGGACTCCAGGCTGTAATGGGGCACGCAGGCTGGAGCCAGACCTGAATGCTTTGAATTTGGTCCTTGTGGGTTCAGTGTTTGTCACCCTCCAGAGAAACAGGGATGGCAGGTCCCAGCACTCACGCAGCATGGGCAAGAGGGCTGTGGGGTGCCATGACCAGGCCACACCAGGAGAAAACTCATTGGAGGGACCTGAGCAAGTACCCAGGCTTATGGTCAGACCTTGAAATGGCCTCGGATAGGCCCCAATGTGAAGTGGGAAAATGAGAGGAGAGGGAGAGGGGAAACCTTGCCCCTAGTCGCAGTCTCTGGTCTCAGACCCTGGCCCCTCGCCCTGGCGCCCAGCCTTGGGTCCCAGTTTCTGTCCCTAGCCCTAGCCCCATCTCCTGTTCCTGACCTGCAGTCCCAGCCCTTGCCTTCTGGCCCAGGTGTCCAGTAGCATGTGCAGGTTGTGTGTCACCTGCCCAGGCCCTCTGAAGACAGTGGTGGAGGCATGCTGGGAGAAGACCTGGCTTTCTCTTACCTCACCTCTGGGTAGGGGCCCCCTCCCAGGGCAGGGACCACAGATCCGCAGCATGGGTGGGGTGGCAGCTCAGGGACAGATCTCAGCCAAGGCGGGTACAGCAACGCCTCGGGGAAGCAGCAGGGGCTGGAGGCTGCAGGGGACCTTGGTGAGGACCCTGGTGCCCTGGTCTGTGAGCTGGGAGTCTTCAGAAAGAGCTGCACACAGTACAAATTCGTCCTCTTTGCATCGTCTCTCTTAATGGGCTTAATGTCTTGGTTAGACTCTAATGTGAGTAATTTTGCCTCCCACTCATAGATTTCAGAAAAAAGGAAAGAAAGAAAGAAATACAATGGCCCTGGTCCACCTTAGCAGAGGAAATAAAATAGTAGAAAAAGTATAGCAAAAATTAATGTGTAACTTTCATCACCTTTTTTTTTATCTGCTCAGGTACCGATTTCTCCTTTCTTCCTGAAATTCCTGACAATGAGGGAGGTTATGGTTAATTTCCGGACAGTGTAACCTTTTTGAAAATGCGCTCTTCTGACAGGCAATCGAGCTGCTGTGGTAATTAAAGCAATGCCATCCTGTGTCCAAATTGCTCGTGCTAATGAGGCTAATTGACAACAGCGAGCATTAGCCATGATTAGTCATCTGTGCCTAACAGCATCCCCGAGCCTGTATTTTTCTACATAGATGGAATTTTACATCTGTTTTCAGCTGCTGTCTGCTTTCAGAATTTGAACTCTTGACTATGTTTCTCTTCAAAGGAACCCACTTTCTGTCTGGTGTTCAACAGTGAGTGAGGTGCTCATTTCACAGACAGGGAACGGGGTGTTGCTATAGAACATTCCAGATTGGTTCGTTTTTTAAAATGAAGTCTGTTAGCTTCAATGTCACGGGGACATCCTAGGATCTGGCATCTGTCAACAGGAACAGTTTATATGCATTGTAAGAGCCAGATGCTTGGGGCTCACAGACAGGATTCACCCAAGAAATATCATATTAGAGAAGGAAACAATGCTAAAATTCAATGTGCTTTGGCAAAGGGTACAAAACAACCAAATACATAATTTTTAAGCCACCAGAAACCCTATTAAAATACTATAGTGGAGAACCGGCAGCAGGCACGTCTCTCAGAATTCGGATGGCTGGATGATCTTATTCTCTGGAAGATCTCATAGAAGCGGGAGCTCTGGCTGGATTGGTTAAAAACTGTAGGCTGGTGCTTATATTGGTAAAAGTTCGCGAAACAAATAATGGTAGCTGTGGTTCCTGTTGTTGTAAAGTGCCGAAGTCGGTTCTGACTCATAGAGAACCTGTAAAAGGAATCAAAGGAGCAACTGGTGGGTTTGAACCTCCAACCTTGCAGTTCAAACTGACCTTGTGGTCCAGTGCTTATCCTACAAAGTGTGAAAGTGATGGTGGTGTTGAATTGGTTCCGATTCATAGCGACCCTTTATAGAATTTCCAAGGCAGTAAATCTTTACAGGAGTAGAAAGCCTTATCTTTCTCCTCAAGAGAGGCTGGTAGATTCGAACTGGTGACCTTGTGGTTAGCAGCCCAACACGTAAACACTATGCTACCAGGGCTAAATCCAGCTTTCCATGGATTTCCAAACCCCAGAGTCTCAGGTGAAGTTTCTCTCAGAAGGAAAAACATGGGCTTCCTACAGGTTTAGAAAGAAGTCAGGAGCAAAGCAGGACAGGAAGGGAGCGCAGGGCAGAGAGGTCCTTGGCGGATGTCGTTCAGTGCCATTAAGTCATGTTCAAGTCACACTGCCAACAAAAGGGACCAGTCCTTAGAGAAGGACCTCATGCTTGGTCAAGTGGAGGGTCAGCGAAAAAAAGGAAGACCCCGATGAGATGGATTAGCCCAGTGGCTAAAGTAATGGGCTCAAGTTTAAAAACAATTATTGTGAGGTTGGCCCAGGACCGGGCAGTGTTTCGTTCTGCTGTGCATACGGTTGCTTATGGGTCGGTACCGACTCGATGACACCTAACAACAACACAACCACACCTGGGAATTTTTTTTTTTTTTCCTTTCTGCAACAACATATCAGACAAGGAAGTAATATCTAAAATTTATAGAAAACTACAACGTCTCTACAAGAAAAAGACAAACAACTCAATTAAACCATCGGCATAGGGCATGAACAAACACTACCAACGGAGACATTCAGGCAGCCAACAAACCTATGAAGGAATGTTCGCGATCATTAACCATTGTTGTTAAGTGCCATGGAGTTGGTTCTGACTAACAGCAACCCTGTATAGGGTTTCCGAGGAGCGATGGGTGAGTTTGCCTGTCGTTAAGTGTTCGCAAGTCAGTTCAGACTCAGCAACTGCTAAAAGACAGAGCAAACCAAGATGCAAGAGAAAATAACATTCAGAACAATGGGCCCAGAAGATACTGTTGCTGTTACGTGCCCGAGTTGGTTCTGACTCATAGCGACCCTGCATAGGGTTAAGGTGGGTTTGAACCACCAAGCTTGTGGTTAGTAGTCCTGTGCTTATCCTACAGCACCACACCAGGACTCACACATATTACATGCTGATAAAACAATAAAACTGGTGAGGACTGCTAAGGCAAGTTCTTTGGGATGAAGGGAAATGACCCCAAATGGATAGACAGGAAAGTAGGAAGAATACCGGAAATGATCAATAAATGCATAAATGTTAAAGCCCATTCCATACGATTCTCCTTACCCATACAAACTTATACAAACAGACATTTAATAAAGGGAATAGGGGCTCTTTTGGTGCCAAATCACTTGTTCCTTTATCTTTTTAAAAAATACACTGACTTTTTTTACTTAAAACATCATGGACATCCCTCAGATCGGTAACTATGTATTTTTAACTATTCACACCATTTTATAATTTTACATAATTGGAATTACAGCATTTATATTGGGGTTTCTGTTTTCGGAGCTAACTACTGATTCCCACCCTTTGTGTTTTTTTAGACGCTGGACTATGGGAAGAATGCAGCATCAAGATTGGAGGACGGCTCATTAACAATCTGCACTATGCAAATGACACAATCTTGCTTGTTGAAATGAAGAGGACTTGAAGCACTTACTGATGATTAAAGACTACAGCCTTCGGTATGAATGAAACGTCAACATTATGAAAACAAAAATGCCCACAACTGGACCAATAAGCAATTCTCAATCATGATAAATGAAGAAAAGATTAAAGATGCCAGGGATTACATTTTATTTGGATCCAAATTCCGCATTCATAAATCAAAGCTGAACAATGAATAAGGAAGACAGCAGAATCATCCATGTATTTGAATTATCTTGGTGAACAACACCGAGTTGTCGGTACTGACTCAATGGCACCTAACGACAATATACTTGTTCAATTATGAAATCAGGGTACATATATTTGTCTTAGGAGCTCTGGTAGCGTAGTGGTTACGAATCGGGCTGCAAACCTTAAGGTCAGCGGTTCGAAACAACCAGCTGTTCCGCGGGAGAAAGATGAGGCTTTCTACTCCCGTAAAGATTTACACCCTCGGAAACCCTGTACAGGGTCGCTATGGGTCGGAACCGACTCGACGGCACTTAACAACAACAACAACAATATTTGTCTTTGGTCTCGAGTTTGCTGCTGTTTTGCACACTTTCTAGAAAACGTCATTTTGTCTCGATGCCATCCTGAGTGGTCTCGTTCTATTCCACGGAGCAAATGCCAGGACATCACCTTTTATCCCATGCTCCCAGAAGCCATCTTTCTCTGATTCGGACAAGGAAACAACACTAGCTCTGATTTGTTCAGACACTGTTCCCCCACAACCTTCTGAAAGTCTCTCCTGAGACCACACTGGAGCCTCTTGATCCAGCCTCCAAACACCACACCAGTCTGCTCAGAGCTTTATTATGTTTGCACAAGGTTCTCAATGGATTTCTCAGTATTGTTGTTAATAGTTACTGGTGGGTTGGGTCTGGTTTATGGAGATCTTATTATGTACAACGCCACTTGATCGTGCATTGTCTTTATCACCACTGGTATCTACAATGGTTTCGTTCGCTGTTGAGGCCATTGTGTGTTTTGAGTCCCTTCTAACCTAAGAAGTCCACCTTCCTGCACTACACTGGACAATATTTTGTCGTCATCCATACGATTGTATTTGACTGATTTTCAGAAGGAGATCACCAGGCATTTCTACCTAATCTCCTAGTCTGGAATCTCTGCTGAAACCTGTTCATTATACAACTCTGCTGATATTTGAAATGCTGCTGGTATAGCTTCTAGCAGGACAGTAACAAGTGATCACATGACAACTTGACACATGAGTGGTGGACATTTTTCAATACAATCTTCTAATGCATCAATTCTCTGCCTAGATCTAATCTAGAGTTTATCTTGTCTATTGATTTATTCTATTTGGTTTGATTTATTTTTTTCTTTTGTTTCAATTACCATATTTTTCATTTCCATAATTTCACGTTTCTCATCGTCTCAGGTTCAAACGCACCAGCCACTCTAAGGGCAAAGGAGGAGGCTCCCTGTTCCCATAAAGATGTATAGATTTGGCAACCCAATACAGAGTCCATATGGGTCAGAATCGACCTCATGGCAGTAGGTTTTTGTTTTGTTTATGAAAGTTGGACAAGGAATAAGGAAGAACGTAGAAGAATAGAATCATCTGAATTATGGTGTTGGTGAAGAATACTGAAAATACCATGGACTGCACCCTGGGCACGTTGTCAGGAGGGACCAGTCCCTGGAGAAGGACAACATGCTTGGTAGAGTGGAGGGTCAGCGAGAGAGAGGAAGACCTCCAGCAAGATAGATTGGCACAGTTGGCAGCAGCAATGGGCTCAAACATTACCATTGTGGGGCTGGCCAGGACCGGGCGCTGTTTCAGTCTGTTGTGCGCAGGGTCACAGTGAGTCCGATACAACGTTCTGTTGTAATCCATAAGATTTTCATGGACTGATTTTCAAATCGCCAGGCCTTTCTTGCTAATCTTATTCTGGAATCTCTGCTGAAACTTGTTCACCATATGACTGCTGATACTTGAAATGCTGGCAGAATAGCTTCCAGCAGGATAGTAGCAAACCACCGCATGACAAGTCAGAAAGGATGCAATAGCACCTAACAACAACAGGGCCAGAGAAGGTGTTGTATCTTTATTTCTCTCTTTCAGCCTAAGCTCAAAGCAAATGTTGGACCAGTGAGTAATGAAATTGATGTCTTGGAGTTACCGTGTTTGTGAAGAAAATGGAATATGAACTGCTAGAAGAATACACAAATCTTGGAAGAGGTGCAGTCAGAATGCTCCCTAGAGGTGAGGCTAGCCAGACTTCGTCTTACGTGCTTTGGACGTGGTGTCAGAAGGAACCAGTCCCTGGAGAAGGACATTATGCTTCACAAAGTAGAGGTTCAATACAAAAGAGGAAGCCCCTCAGCAGATGAGCTGACAGAGTCCTTGTAACAGTGGACTCGAACACAGGAACGATTGTGAGGACAGCGCACGACCGGACAATGCATGGGGTCGCTGTGAGTGGGAACCAACTCAACAGCACCTAACAAGCACACATTTATTTAGTTGTTTCTTTGTTTTAAATCAGAGTATTCTATACAATAAATTTCATCTGAAGTGCATTCTAAATACCAAGTTTGATAGCTATTTGTTAATGTCAGAATTTGGGGTGTATTGGGGTATTTGGGCTTGTGGCATGGTCCTGTTTCTCTCTGTGTCCCTTGTTCTGTCAGATGGCTGTAGGGTGGTCTCTCCTGGCTCTGTGGTTCCCTGTGGCAACATGGAGAAGTTTCTGGATGGAGTCACCAGGCCTGGGGCCAGGCTGGTTCCCAAGGCCAGCTGCCCCATGAGAATTGCAGCCTCACACAGAGATGCTGCCTTCAACCAGCGCCCCAATTACAAGAACTCTGTCCACATGTATGACTTGCAGCACGTGAGCTCTCAGGGGCCCCCACCTGTTCCAGACATGGAGTTCCAGCTCTCTGGTCCTTGGAGAGACTCCCTTCTTTGTGAACCTAACACTGTCTTGTATTTCTCGTTTTCCATTTCAGGGGGCATGGCTCCCCCAGAGTCTAATGTACTGAGTTTATCTTGTCTGTTGAGATGACAGATTACTCTGTGAACGTCTCCTGAACTAGATGAACAAATCATTCTTTTTAAAAGCTTCATAAATCCCACGGCACCAGACACGGCCCGGCTGATGGATGGGTGTTTTCGTTTCAGTACCACCCTGGTACTTAAGTTCTCCCTACTTTTACTTCGATGCCATTTTAACATCCTTTTAAAAAGTTTCTCCATTCATTCTTTTCAGAGTTTAACTTCTTCTTGTGATTTGGGTGAAAGTTGACACTGCAAATTGGTTTTCCATCAACAATTCACACCCATTTTGATTCGTGACATTAGTTAAAACTGCTACAAATTATAATCTTCCACTTCCTCCCTGCGTTTTCCGTTTCAATTCATCCATCTTTCCTGTCCCTTCCTGCCTTCAGTGCTTTCTCCCTGGGCCGGTGCTCCCTTTCGATCTCGTAGGTTGGCTGTTCTATGGAGCTGTGCGTTCATGTTGCTGTTGTTCACCTTGTTGTTGTTAAGTGCCGCTGAGTCGGTTCCGACCCATAACGACCCTGTATAGGGTTTCCAAGGAGCAGCTGGTGAGTTTGAACCACCAACCTTGCAGTTCAGACGGCTTTGCAGTCTGGCGCATTAACCCACAGCGCCACACCAGGACTCCACACCTTACAGACCTGTCTATGGTTTGGCTAAAAGTTGAGCCTCTGGAGTGAGTTCAGTTTTAGGGTTGAAGGTGTCTAAGGACCACAGTCTTGGGGTTCCACAGGTCTCTATTGGTTCATTCTTTTAGCAGTTTCAGCTTTTTGCCTTTATTTACTTGTTTATTTGCATGTTATGGTCATGGTTAGAACGGGGGTTAGTGTTAGGGGTAGGGGTTACACTAGGGCTGGGTGTAAGGCTTGTTCTAATTTTTAGGGTTATAGTTAGGTTTGTTTTTAGTTTTCTTGAAATCTGCTTGATTTCCTCTTCATTTGCAAGTTCTGTAACTACATTATTCCCTCCCTTTTCTTAATTTTGTTGTTGTAACTTTATCTCTGGTTCTCAATTTTCAATTTTGTTAATTTTCTGTTTTACTTTGCATGCTTCTATATCTGGGCTGAGTCAAGTTGAACCCTTCTTAGGATGTTGTTGTTATTATGTGCCGTGGAGTCGGTTCTGACCCATAGCGACCCTGTACAGGGTTTCCGAGGCTGTAAATCTTTATGGGAGCAGAAAGCGTCATCTTTCTCGTAGTTTCGAACTGCTGACCAGGAGATTAGCAGCCCGATTCAT
>NW_006408558.1:16777211-16777771 GCF_000296735.1 Chrysochloris asiatica
TGTTTGGTTTGGGGTTTTGGCTTCTTCCCGGTCTGGATTCCAGTCACACGTTAACCCTCTTGCTAGTGCCTCCCAGAAATTTTAGGCTTTCTTCAAATTTTCTTGTTCTTTTTTCTGACTGTTCATCTAGCAGGTGAATATTGAGAGATTTGTCTCCAAGCTCAGTAATTCAGCCTTCCATGAATTCATTTCTATTTCTTGGCCCTTTCAGTGCATTCTCTATTTCTGAAGCCTTGGTGTTAACCTTTGGGCTCTCTGATTGCAGTTTTTGTGAAGGCAATTAGTTCTCTGTTTACTGTTTGTGTAGCATAGTTCAGGGCAGGTTCAGATGTCTCCAGAGGTAGGAGCACTATGCCAGGTGCACCCAATCCTCAGCAGAGCAGAGGTTTTGCAGGAGGGAGTGCCACTGGTTGGAAACAAAGCAGACCTGTACCCTCTTGCTAAGAGCCTGCAGCAATGAGCCATGCCTTCAGGTTACTGTATCAACAGCCACTTGCAAAAGCTCATGACAGTCCCCTTCTCTCTCCCTGCTTCTGTTCAGCTTCCTCTTCCAGTTGGTA
>NW_006408558.1:16778716-16780565 GCF_000296735.1 Chrysochloris asiatica
ACTTCAAAATGAGAAGAAACAGCTGCAAACGTCTATTAAGAATCAGAACATGGAATGAACAAAGTATGAATCTAGGGACACTGGAAATGGCTAAAAATGATATGGAACGCATAAAGATCAATATCGTCAACATTAGTGAGCTGAAATGGACCATTTTGAATCAGATAATCAACCTGTTTCCTCTGCCAGGAACCATAAATTGATGAGGAATGGTGCCACACTCATCGTCAGTAAGAGCAAGACCAGTCAGTACCACCATTATCCAGATTTACACACCAACCACCCAAACCAGTGAGGAACTCTACCAACTTCCTCAGTCTGAAATTGATCAAACATGCGATCAACATGCACTGATTGGAATGGGAAAGTTGATGGATCAGTAGTTGGAAAACATGACTTTGGTGATAGAAACGATGCTGGAGATCACATGATAGAGTTTGGCAAGACCAATGACTTAGTCATTGAAAATACCTTTTTTTCAACAACATAAATGGTGATTGTTCACATGGACCTCAACACATGGAATATACAAGAATCAAACTGGTTTCATCTGTGGCAAGAAATGATGAGGAAGCTCAATATCATCAGTCAAAACAAGGCCAGGTGTCAACTGTGGAACAGATCATCAATTACTCATATACAATTCACACTGAAGCTGAAGATAATTAAAGCAAGTCCTTAAGAGCCAAATACACCCCACTTGAATTTAAAGACCTTCTCAAGAACAGATTGATTGCATTAGATACCAAGGTCTGCAAACCAGAAGACCTCAAGAGCATCATACAAGAAGAAAGCATACGGTCATTAAAGACAGGAAAGAAAGAAAAAACTAAAGCGGACGTAAAATTAGACTCTCAATCTTATTCTTGAGCATCGCCAGGCTAAAGCGACTGGCAGAAATGATGCGGTCTGGGAACTGTACAGAAAACGTCAAAGGACAACTCAAGTATTGAGTTAGGAAGTCTCAAACGGGCAGTGTTTCCTTCTTTGTACACAAGTTTTCTGAGTCAGAACCGATTTGACGCCGCTTAACAACATTCCAACGAGCTCCGGTGGTACAATAGGGTAACCGGAAGGTAGGATGTTTGAAGCCATCAGACGCTCCTACAAGGGAGAAAAATAAGGCAGTCTGCTTCTGAAAATATCTAGTCTTAGAAACTCTATGGGGCAGTTCTGCTCGCATCAGCTCAGACTATGGGTTATTTCTAGATTTCTCTATTCTGGCATTGAGCTGTCTGACATCACTCTAATGCATAGTCTTGTTTACTTTGTGCAATGTTGGTAGTGCTATCAAGTCGGATCTGACCCATAGCGACCTTGTATAGGGTTTCCAAGGAGCGGCTGGTGAACTTGAACTGCCATCCTTGTGGTTCAAACTAACATTGCAGTCCAGCACATTAGCCCACAGCGCCACACCAGTTCATCTGAAAACCAGCTGGTGTATCACTTTGGGTTTGCACTTTTTCAAGTTTGGCCACTCAGAAGCCTTTTTTTTTTTTTAAGTTTTTATTGTGATTTGAGTGATAGTTTACATTGGTTTTATACCATCATTTCATTGCAATTATTACAATCTCCTCCATGTACCATCATTCAACAGTGTTTGTCAGAAGCCTTTTTATTTCCATATAAATTTAAGGAGCTCTGGTAGCATAGCGTTTACGAATCGGGCTGCGAACCACAAGGTCAGCAGTTCGAAACTACCAGCTGTTCCAAGGAAGAAAGATGAGGCTTTCTGCTCCCGTAAAGATTTACAAGCAAGCAAAGTTTTGCTCAAGGTAATACAGAAACGGCTACAGTCATACATTGACAGAGAACTTCCAGAGGTTCAAGCTGGATTCAGAAGAGGCCG
>NW_006408558.1:16780710-16804977 GCF_000296735.1 Chrysochloris asiatica
CAAACCAACCTTGTGGTCCAGTGCTTATCCTATAGTGTCACCCCAGGACTCCATACAGATTAATAGAGGGTGTAAATTCACATTTCCTTCCCTGATGATTTATTAAGTTTGAGCACTTTTAAAATGTGCTCACCCACCATTTGAGTATTCTGACATTCGTATCTGTGATTGTTCATTATGTCTGATTGCTGTATATGAGGCCTTTGTCAAAGAGGTAGCTATTTCCCAGAAACCTCATGAAGTTAAGACTGTTCTAACATATTTTATGGTCACATGGATTTCTTTCTTGAAGTGTCTGTGTAATTATCTGACCAATTCTAATAATTCGTTTTGTGTCTTAAACATTTTGTAGATGTTATTTGTACTTGATAAGTGTACGTTTTTTATTGGATGTATCAGAATTATTTTCTCCAAGTCTGTGGCTTGCTTTTTTCCCGTTCATGGTGTCTTTTAGTGAAAAGAAGTTTTGAATATTGAAATGTTGAACTACTGTTTCCTTCATGATATTTTCTGAGTCCTGGGTTGAAATCATTGCCTACTGGAACGTCATGAAAATGTTTTCTTCCTACGTCTTATTTTGTAAGCATTGACATTTAGCTTGATGATCTATTTGAAATTTATTTTTATTTATGTTGGCAGTTATGAGCTCAGAACTCATTTTTAAGTAAATATGGTTGGTCGGTTGGCTATCCACACAGAGATAAGACCACACTGAAGTGCCACTTTCCTTATAAACCAGGTGGTTGGAACATGTCTAACTGTTTCTGGGCGGTTTTCCACTACCCTTGAGCCCTCACCAGTTTCTGTAGGTTGATAATGCAGCTGGAGTCCGGGTTCTCTAACTCCTCCTTTCATTGTTACCTAGGGTTACTGTAACACAAACAACACAAATGGGGAACTTTAAAGAACAGAAATGTATTTTCTCACAGGTCAGGCAGCTAGAAGTCCAAATCAGGGCCTTGTCCATGTCAACTCCTTCCCGTCAGTAGCCTGGGCACTCCTTGACCCCTTGGATTGGAGAAGGTCCTGGCGTAGCGTCTTTCTTCCCTCAGTGTCTAATTTGCTCTTTATTTTATTACTCATAAGTGCTGATATTAGCGCTCACCCTCCTCAGGCATGGTCTAATTAACACAACAAAGGAACCCCTATTTCCAAGCAGGATCAGATGCCATCCAGTCACTTTTTTTTTTTTCTCCCAGTTGTTTTGGACTCAACATGACAACAGAATGAAACACTTCCTGGTCCTGGGCCATCCTCACAATTGTTGTTAAGATTGAGCCCAGTGTGGCAGCCACTGTCAGCCCATCTTACTGAGGGTCTGCCTCTTTTGCACTGACTCTCTACTTTCCCAAGCATGATGTCCTTCTCCAGGAAAATGACCCAAGCCACAATCTTTATAATTGCGTCGTGTGCATGCGGAAAGCAAGCCGGACAAGAAGGAAGACCGAAGAACTGATGTCTCTGAATTACGGTGCTGGTGAAGAATACAGAATATACTATGAACTTTCAGAATGAATAAATGCATCTTAGAATTAGCACAGGCACAATGCTCCAAGGATGGTAACCGTCTCGTCTTCATAGGTACCGGAGTTAGGATTCCAACATGTATTTTATCAGAAGGCACAATTGAATCCATAACACTTCCTGCTTTGTTCAAGGTGGTCAAGACCATCTTCCTATTTTGCATATCCACAGAAATTTCAAAATCAGTGTGGCAATTCTCAGGGTGGAAATAAAAGGGTTAGATTTTGACTAAGACTGCATTGAGCCTACATAAGAATAGATTCCAGAGGAAGGACTGCTATGTTTATAACATGGAGTCTTCCAAACCATGAATATATCCTTCCATTTATTGAGGTCTTATTTCTCCCAACAATGTTTTATAGTTATGTGTTTCATTAAATTCTATTTTGTTGTTTTGATGCTCTTGCAAATGGAATTGTTTTTAAATTACACTGTCCAGAGTTGTGTGGTTAGATTATAAAAATAGAATTGGTTTCTTATATTGACTTTTTATCCACTTTGCTAAATTTACTTAATTCCAATCCATTCTCTTTAGATTTCTTTCGGTGTTCTACAAGCAAAATCATGTCTTGTGCAAATAATTTTTTGCATCCTTTACTATTTTTATTATTTTCCCCCTAGCCTTGGTGTACCTGAAGGCACCCACATAACACTGAAATTAAGCTACAACAGAAGACCCACCCCCGAATCCCAGATGGGGGCAACGTTTTATTAAATCATATTACACTTGATGTTTGCTGTGGGATTTGTATAGTATAGATACACTTTACCAAATTAGTAAACTCCTTTCCACTTTAATTGGCTAAGATTGTTACTATGTGATTGGGTGTTGAATTTGATTAAATTATTTTTCTGCATCTGTGAAATGAACATCTCATTTCCTCCTTTAGTCTCTGTAACTCACTGTTTCTTTTTCTAGTTGCTCAAAGCGAGATTCCTTTTTATGACTGAGACACATTAGCTGATGGAGTTGTGGTGGACCAATTAAAGGAATGTCATAGAGATACGGTGGGTTAATGTACTGGACTGCAAGGTTGCTTTGCATCCCAAGGTCGGCGGTTCAGGCCCACCAGCTGCTCCTTGAAAAACTTTATAAAGGGCCACGATGAATTGAAACCAACTTACTAAGTGTGGGTTGGGTTAGGGTCACCCTAGTAAATGGATTACCTCAGTGATGTGAGCCACACTGGGTTTTCATTCCCCAGTGCACATACATGTTTGTACTGTGCTGTGGTTGCTTACACGATTATCCATGACACCAAACTGTAGGACCCTGGTGGTGCAGTGGGCTAAGCATTACCTGCTAACTGCAAGGTCAGTAGTTCCAACCCACCTGCCGTTCTACAGATGAAAGAGGTGGCTGTCTGCTCCCATAGGAGTCACAGTCTCATAGGCCCTATGGGGCAGTTCAACGCCACCCTGTTGGGTTACTCAGTCGAAATCAACTTGATGAGAGCGTGTTTTTTTATTTGATAGTCTATTAAATGTTCCATTAAGTCAGCTCCTACTCATGTTGACCCTGTGAACGAATCACTGCCCGGTCCCGCGCCATCCTCACAACTGTGGCTACGCTTCAGTCCACAGTCACCGTCACTGTCACTGTGTGAAGCCATCTGATGGGGGTGGTCTTCTTTTGTGCAGATCCGCCATTTTACCAAGCATGACGTCCTTCTCCAGGGGCTGGCCCATCCTGCTAATGTGTCGGAAGCGTGAGAGATGAAGTCTTGACATCCTGGCTTCTAAGGAGCACTCTGAGTACACTTATTACAAGACACTGGTTTGTTCTGGCAGTTTGTGGTAGATAGTTCTTCAATGTCAGAATTCAAATGCATCAGTTCTATGGTCTCCTTCTCCACCATCCAACATTCACATGTACATGAGGAAACTGAAAACACCATGGCTTGGGTCTGGTGCACCGTAGTCCTCAACCTGATCGATCTCTTTGCTCTTAACACTTTAAGAGGTCTTTTGCTGCAGACTTGACCAATGCAACGTGTCATTTGATTTCTTGACTGCTCTTTGCATGAGTGTTGACTGTGGATCCAAGCCAAATGAAGTCTTTGACCTCGTCAATCTGTTCTCCATTTATCATGATGCTATTATGGGTTCAGAGGTGAGGATTTGTGTTCTTTACACCGAGGTGCAATCCATACTGAAGGCTGTAGACTTTGATCTTCATTTGTAAGTATTTTAAGTCCTCTACTTTCTCCAGCCCATCCCCATCCCAAACAGCCTGGACCAAGGCTGACCCCAGCCTGCACAGGACAGATTCCTGTATGGGCAGAGGGTATTCAAAACGTATACTCTCAGAGGTAGGCAAATTCGGGCTGGATTCCAGAGAATACGAAATCATGCATTATTAAGTGCTGTGGAGTCAGTTTTGACTCATAGTGACCCTATATAGGGTTTCCAAGGTTTTAAAAAATATTTGCAGGATGAGAAAGCCTCATCTTTCTCCCACACAGCAGCTGGTGGGCTCGAACTGCTGACCTTGTGGTTGACAGGTCAGTGCTTTTCCTGTGGAACCACCACAGTCCTCTAAACCACACGTTGTTGTTGTTGTTGTTAAGTGCTGTTGAATTGGTTCCAACCCATAGCGACCCTATATAGGGTTTCCAAGGAGCAGCTGGTGAGCTTTTTTGCAGTTCAAACAGCTTTACAGTCTGGCGCATTAACCCACAGCACCACACATGACTCCAAACCACACATGCTCAGTTCTTAGTCCAACCCACCAAGGTTAAGCAAGTGTGTGGTGTCCAGATTATGTCCTAACAATGTTTCACTTTTAGCTTTTGCTTCATCAGTTCCGACTCATAGTGACCTTGAACAGGGTTTCTGAGGAGTGGCTGGTGGGTTTGAAGTCTGTGGTTAAAAGTCCAGTGCTTATCCTATAGCACCACACAGGGCCTTCTTATCTTTGTTGTTGTTAAGTGCCGTTGAGTCGGTTCCGACCCATAGCGACCCTGTACAGGGTTTCTGAGGCTGTAAATCTTTCCGTGAGCGGAACGCCTCATCTTTCTCCTGTGGAGCGGCTGATAGTTTCGAACTGTTGGCCTTGAGGTTGGTTCCCAGCCCAGAGCCCCTTATCTTAGTGATCCTTTAACAATGAAGGTGTGATTTACATACAATAAAGCGAATGAGTTTGTAGTTTGATGAGTTTTGACAGATGTCTACACCCATAAAACCACCATCACAAATGAGATGTGATTTCCATCGCGCAGAGAGTTCCCTCCCAGCCCGACAATGGCTCCCACTTTCTCTCCAGGAGGGAACGACTGGATTTCTACCGCAGCGGTGCAGCTTGGCTGGGTCCAGAGTTTCACATAAAGGCAGTATGCACGTGTGTGCCTTGCTTCTTTCACGTTCTGGAGATTTTTCTGTTTATTGCCCAATTGTACTCATCACATGCTAATTCTTGTTAGGTGCCGTCAAGTTGGTTGTGACTTCATAGTGACCCTATGCAAAACAGAACAAAACACTGCCAGATCCTGCACTCTCCTCATAATTGTATGACTACCCCATTACTGCAGCCACTGTGCCAATTCATCTCATTGGGGGGTCTTCCTTTTTGCTGACCCTCCACTTGACCAAAGAGCTTTGGTAGCGTAGTGGTTATGAATCGGGCTGCGAACCGCAAGATAAGCAGTTTGAAACTACCAGCTATTGCGCGGGAGACAGATGAGGCTTTCTGCTCCTGTAAAGATTCACAGACTCGGAAACCCTGTACAGGGTCGCTAGGAGTCGGAACTGACTCCACGGCACATGACCAACCAACCGCTTGACCAAGCATGAAGTTCTTCTCCAGGGATCAGTCCCTCCTGATAACATGTCTGAAGTATGAGAGATGAAGTCTGGCCACTCTGGCTTCTAAAGAGCATTTTGGATATACTTCTTCTGACAGTCCACAGTACTTTTCAATATTCTCCTCCAACACTGTAACTCAAATGCATTCTTCTAGCCTTCAATTTTCATCGTCCAACTTTCACTTGCATACGAGGTAATTAAAAATACCAGGGCTTGGGTCAGATGCACTTAATTCCTTACACTTTATTTCTTGATTGCTACTTCCATGAGTGTTGATTGCGGATCCACGCAAAATGACGATTACGACAACTTCTTCTGCTTATCACGATGTTATTAGTCCATTTGTGAGAAATTTTGTTTTCTTTACATTGAGGTGCAACTCATACTAAAAGTTGTGGTCTTTGATCTTCATCTGTTAAGTATTTTAAGCCTTCTTCACTTTCAGCAAGCAAAATTGTTATCATTAACATATCACAGGTTGTTAATGAGTCTTCGTCCAATCCTGATGCCATGTTTTTCTTCATGTCATCCAGCTTCTTGGGATTATGTGCTCAGCACACGGACTAAGTATGGTTAAAAAAATACAGCCCTGTTATCCACCTTTCCAAATTGTAAACCATTTAATGTTCCCTTGTTCTGTTTGAACGACTGCCTCTTGGTCTATGTACAGGTTCCTCACGCATACCCATTCTTCACCATGTCATGATCCACAGCCAAAAGCTACTGCATAGTTAATAAAGCAGAGGTAAACATCTTTCTGGTCTGCTTACTCGTTTTCCAGTTGCTTGACATGTTAGGAAGCGGTAGTAAATGCCTTTTATGGGCATGTACTTTCATTCTCCCGGGTAAGCACCCAGGAGGAGAATCACTGGATCACAGGGGTGTGTGTAACTCATTAAAAAACAAACAAAATTTTCCAAACTGGACACGTTAGGTGCTCCAGGTTCTCATCAATGTCCAACATAGCCACCTTTTCAATTTTAGCCAAGTCAAAAAGGCGAAGTGGCATCTTCTTGTACTTTTAATTTGTATTCCTTTAAGGATGCCCTTGTGTGGCACCGCAAGCTAATACGCTGGCCTTCAAGGTCAATTTGAACCATAAGGGTGAGGGTTCAAAGTCCCCATCCGCCCCTTGGAAACTCTATGAGTCCTCACTGACTCGACTGAACAAGACAATGCTGTCGGAAGGGGCCCTGGTTGCACAGTGGTTAAGCATTCATGGCTGCTAACTGAACCATCAGAGGGTTCTTCCTACCAGCTGCTCCCCGGAAGAGTCTGTTTCCTTAAAGATGACTTGGAATCCCGATGGGGCAGTTCTACTCTGACCTTTAGGGTTACTGTGAGTTGGAATGGCTTCAAAGGCAATTAAAAAAACGCCCCCACACACAAAAGGGTTACCTGTTTTGGTAATGACCTTGGCCTCACATTGCCTTTGTGAATGTTGATTCAGGCCTCTTGTCCATTTGTGATTCAGGCCTCTTGTCCATTTGTAAGTGGCTTCTTTTCATCTCGTTTTTCATGGCTTTCTTCCCATTGTCAGGATACACAACTCAAGATTACTGTGTTCCTGGCCGTCCACGCCTGCCTGCTTATCTTAATAGTGAAGAGCCTACACTTTTGACGGAAATCCCAATTTCTTTTATGGTTTGTGCTTTGTGGCCTTAGAAACCTCTGCTCATTCGTTGTGAAAGACAGGTGTTCTGGCAGCACTTGTTCAAGCCCTTGCATTTAGATCTGCGCCCCACCTTGGATTTGCTTTTGTAGATGGTGTCAGGTTTATGCCTATCCATACGAACGGTCACGTGTGATACACGTTTGCTGAAAATACGTTGTTTCCCATTTGATTCCCTTGGCAAGTTGGATGATAATTAACTGACCATATATATACTTGTGGATCTATTTCTAGGTCCTATTCTGTCCCTCACATGTTAAGTCTGTGAAATGGGTCTTATCATGTTTCCCGCCTGACTGAAAATGCTGAGGCGAAGAGGTGTCACCCAGCTATGGCCACGGTGTTGTGAGTGGCTGGCGTGGGGTCTGCGTGGTAAGCCCCTGCGGTGGTCTGTGGGTATCCGCGCTGGCGCTGAGGCGGTACGGGGCCCTGCTGACGAACTGGGACATTTCTGAATTCAAGTTGGTGGGAGGGCCATGAAGAGCACACAGCTGTAACAGAACATCAGTTTGTTGAGACTGTGTCATGTGAACGGCGGGGAGAGTCCCACCCATGAAAACCAGACTGCAGCGGGCACGGACCCCAGTCTGTGTTCAGGCCCTGCACGTGTGTGCACACAGCCCAGCTGGGTCGGGACACTGTGGTCTGCCAGAAAGCAAAGGCGGCTGTGGCTCTCCCTGCTGTCCAGCCTCTCTGTTTATTGAAGTCCAGGTGAGGTACAAGACACAGATTTATCTACTGACTACGTAGCTCAGCGTGGCTGAGACACAGGACTCAGTGGAAACTGACTGAGTGGCCTTGCTCCTGACCCGTGGTACGCTGTCACCCTCCAACCCTGAGGGACCTTTGACCATGGCCTGGAAATGTTTCTCTTAGAAGGCAAAACATATAAACCCCTAAGAAAATCCCCCAAGTGTCTGGTTGCCAGCAGCAGACTGGGTGAGACAGAAAAGTCAATCAAAGCCACACTGTGGCATAGTGGCAGCTGGGAGTCCGGCCTTGGCTTGTCTACCAGGTGAGACGAGGCACTGCCCCCTAGAGGCCCTGGGGCCACATGGCCAGGCAGTCCCAGATCACAGTGTGGGGCTGACAGCAAGAGGGTCTCAGGAGGCGAGCAGGTGCCAAGTAAGCTACTGCTGGCCTTGGGGATCTTCATGGAGGATGCGTGACACCGTTTACAGTGGAAAAGGGAATCAAGAAATCAGGCTTTGGAAATTTGATTGTTTTTTTATTATTATTTCCGTATGCAATGTAATGTTTAGGCACGCTGCTTGGGATGCTATTTCTAAAAAAAAAATCGTTGGCCATTTTTCAGGATATCCTTTTGGTTTTTAAATACTGGTCAGGAATAAAACAAATGATGTAAAAATACGTGAATCATTTTCTAGTAGAGAAATGAAAACACTGACTTGCATCTGAAAGTGCAAGCGGTGGCGGGTGGCCCTCTCACCAGATGGTGTGGCAGCACACAGCATCTGCTCCAGCTGTCTGAGAAGGCTGTGCTGCACTTTGTATATTGACATAGAAAATTATAAATTACATTGAATTAGTATTCATAATCACTATACATATACACAAACCAGTCCTAAAAATACACTGGTTTAGAATTGACGGTGGGAACCTTACGCGGTACACACAGGAAAAGAATGAACATGCGTAGGTGCCGGATTCCGAGTTCTACTTTCAAACCCTAACCCGCCAAATGACGTACTCTCTCACTCCAGGCGCAGCGCGAGCTTTCCCAACTCTCCTGCTTGACAGGATTTCTGTCTGTGACACACGCAGACTGCTCTGAAATGTTTGCTGGGGATGCTGGGTAACAAGGTCAATTTTGGTGAATGGGTTCAAAAAAGCAGATGAACTACCAGAAACAAAACAAAACGAAAGATCAAAAAAAAACAAAAACAAAAACACCCAAACCACAAGCCATATACACTCCAAATATTCTAGTGTTTCACCTGCAGGGGGGAAATCATTTCAAGCAAACAAGACTTTAACAGAACATATGGCTTTACAAGAACATCCATTTATCAACTAGCTGTAGCAATAAATACTTAAATCTCTACCAATAGACTTACATTTTTGATCCGTTTTAAACAATACAGAAAACAGTTACCAATTGAAAGCTGGTTATAAAAAGAACACCAAAGATTTCTTATTGAAAAACCACTTTTGTTGCGTTAGAACCACCCAATGAATACTTGGAGGGCGTTCCGATCCTGACCCCTTGTCAACCTGGAGGAAGGGAGGGAAGTGTATGGAAACTGCCTAGTACTTTGGTCACACTCTAACTGCCCAATAGGTAATAGGTATGTTTCAAATACAATAGATCTGTGGACTCACTTTTATAAAACTATTCTTACAGCCATTCTAACTACAGCATCACTACTGCCATTACACAGGCGGCAGGGTTTTAGTTCACAGGCCACCCCGTTCTTTAGAACAATACAATATAAACATACGCAAAACAGCTTGGTATTTGTCAATGTGCACTCCCGGCACCCGGATGGTTTCTCTGTACAGTGTCTTAGAATCCTGGGTAGAAAGGTTGCTGGTCCTGATCCCTCGCAGACTGAGCGCAGCAGTGACTGGCTGGGCCGGCTCCTCGGAACCCTCCGGAAGCCCTCGTGGTGGTGGGCTGCGGGCCTCAGTCAGCAGCAGCAGCCATCACTCATCATACGGGGCCGTTGACCGATGTGTCGCCGGGCATACTTGGCTGGTCAGTCCTGAGGGGCAAGGCAGAGGGGTGAGGCACGTGATGAGCCACGCCTGGCTCCCTGGAGGCAGGGAACGCGTGTTTTAATGCCATTTACCCGATGATGTCCAGCACAGGCCTGGCACTGAGAGGCACTGAATGGAGTGCCTTGTGAAGGAATTCAACTCCAGAAAACCCAACTGACTCACAACCAAGCTTCCCCGGCAATGCCGTGGACCTCCCCACACGGCAATGCCGTGGACCTCGCCACACGGCAATGCCGTGGACCTCCCCACACGGCAATGCCGTGGAACTCGCCACACGGCAATGCCGTGGAACTCCCCACACGGCAATGCCGTGGAACTCGCCACACGGCAATGCCGTGGACCTCCCCACACGGCAATGCCGTGGAACTCCCCACACGGCAATGCCGTGGAACTCGCCACACGGCAATGCCGTGGAACTCGCCACACGGCAATGCTGTGGAACTCCCCACACCACCGCCTGGAAGCACACTGGGCTGGAACAGTGTTGCCAAGGTCTCAGGAGGCAAGTGTTCACCTGAGTCAATAGAGCCGCTCTCTGCTGCCCCCTGTTGGAATACACTAACATTGCGTGTGAGAAACAGGATTCTGCTACAAAGGGAATCATAGGAAAGCTGTAGGCAGCGCGAGCTGACGGCCTGAGAAAGCCATGGAGGGTGGGCACATGAACAGACTATATCCACAGACAGACATCAGAGATCAAACAAGGTGGCCCGCATTCCCTCCAAAATCACCACCCAAACGAATGTCAGATTCTCCTTGGCTCTACACCAAGTGTTACCAGGGGACTTATTGAGGGCGCTCGGAGCCTTAGCTGGGAAGCACAGACGTACTTCTGCACCAACATTCAAGATTTAAAAAGAGAACACTTTCAAGAAAGAAGGGACGCTTTAATCAGACACCTGCTAATTATTACGACGCCAGCTGCAACACACAACACTCTCTGCTTCCATCGGTGTGTCCCATACACACAGGTCTAGGAATGAAGAGAGCTCTGGAATCAGACATAACTAGGCCCCTAGTCTGCCTTTCCCACATTTAACGAGCTGATGCAAATAAATGTCACCTGTTTGGTTTTCAGCCTCTGGAAAGGGGGACCTGGGGGACAAGGACCACTGCCCCCAGTTGTGTCTGCAAGCACCCACTGACAAGGTGGTCAGAAGAACAGCAAGGGGTATGCCGGTCAGACAGAGGGTCAGGACTGTCAGAGGGTCAGTCAGAGGGTCAGGGGCACAGGCTGCATACCAAGTTATCTTTAACCTACAACACTGTTCGTTTTTAGAACAAATAACAAACATGCCCATTAGATCATGGCTCTGGTCTCTGCGGTAACAAGTCTAGCGCCACCTCAGAGAGCCTGTTCCCACCACCCTCTGGCCACACTTCTCCCAGCGTGACTCCCTCTGTCTGTGCTTCTGTCTAGGTGGCCAAGTTGATGATCACTTCTTTATCCCCCTGCTGAGCTCTTCCCATGGGCTCACCCATCTTGGCCTGGAGACCCAGATGTCCACCAGCCAGGGAGACGAGCCAAGGAAAACCCACATCACATTGTCAGAGAACAAACTCCTAAGGTAACAACTGCAGGCAGGGACAGCCAGCCCATACACAGTAAATGGTTTGCTGTTGTGAAGTACCATCAAGTCGATTCCAACCCACAGGCAGTGGCTGGTGAGCCTGAACCGCCGACCTTGTGGTTCAAACCAACTTTGCAGTAGACACCAGGGTGCTGTCATAGCCGAGCCCTCAACACCACACACCGGGAACCTGGGACCAGACATGTGGCCTGTGCTGGAGCCTTGGGTGAAACTATGCTCCAGCCCTTAAAAGGGGAGGGGCGGGGAAGGGGGAGAGAGAGTCAGCGAGCAAGCGAGCGAAGCCAGGTTTGCAGAACTATGACCACACAGACTTGCTGACCAGTGGGGGAGAGCGGCCCCTGCTGGCCTCACTGCCCTGTTGCCAGAAAGTACCCAGATGGAGCTGGGGGCCACTTGAAGCTCACAGAAGGACCCGGTGCTGCTGTGGGCTAAGTGTTGGACTGCCAACTGAAAGTGGACACTTGGAGCCTACCTCAGAAAGGGAAGGGAGTTCGTTTCTGCGAAGATTCCCAGGCTCGGGGCCAGGTGGGGCAGTGCTCCTGTCCTGCAGGGTCACTGTTTCCCTGACAGATAGGATGTGTTCGTGTTCACTCAGCAACGTGAACCCTGGGCCAAGTCAGCCTACTCGAGGAGGCCCCCATGTGAGGAGCTTGCTCCCTGTGAGGTCCAGTGCCCACCTCAGCTGTCCTTCACCCCCGGCTTGTTCTAATCTCATGGTGACCAGAAAGGAAACGTCGTACCCACATCACCTGGCTCAGGTGGTGGCATTTGAATGCTTCATAAACAAACCAGCCCCAGAAAGCAGGGCCACACTGACGCTCCTTACTACAGCGGGGCAGCTGTCAACAATGCTCACCGGGGCCGAGGAGGACCCATACTGGCAGGCTCCTGGGGGGCCTTACAGGAACGCTAATCCTGGAAACAAGCCCAACAGCTTTCTCAAACTCAGAGCCTCACAAAACAGGAGGGCCCGCCTGCCCGAGACCCCTCCATTCCCAGCAGTGGTTTTAGATGACTACTGACCTGGAAACCCCGAGAGCAGTCAGCTCAGCCCCCGACTCCCAGTGACAATGTGCCGAATAACCTGGGGGGGCCAACCCTCTCTACACGTCCCCCCCTTCCCCCCCACCACAATAGGCTGGGCCTGGGGAAGCAGGCAGTTAGTTACCTCTGCTCTGGGCTACTGCCGGGGGCCGAGGAGGGCACGGGCTTGGGCTCCGCCATCTCAGGGCTCTCCTCCCCGACGCACTTACAAGCAGCATCTTGAGAGGTAGACAGTTTTCCGTCTTCGCTGCAGGAGAGAGGACAGAGTGTCAGAAGTGTGGGTGCACTGCTGGGATGGGCCCAGGCACATGCAAGATGGCATGGAGTCATGGCTGCCATGGGGTTGGAGCCCTGGGGTGGAGCATGCTCAGGGAACAGGCACAGGGACATGGACCAGTGACCACAGAGGAGGGAACCACAGGGAGCGGACCACAGGGGCAGTGTGATGCGGTGGGTGTCGGGGGGTGGGGGAGCCCAGGCACCGCACATACCGGTAGGACTTCAACACTCTGAAGCCAAGTGTGCAAAACAGAAAGAGAAATGTACAAGAGTTTCAGAACACTCCTATAAATGAGGGATCGGGGACACTAAGTCCACCACCGCCCATTAGCAAAGCTGCAGGCTCGGAAGGTGTCAAACGAACCTGTTTGAAGGAATGAGTGTTTAGTTGAAACAGCTGGCCAGACCCCACCATTTGCTTGGTGGCTGGCAGCCACCACCAGGTACAAGGGGTGCCCAGCTATCTGAAGCAGGACCTCGTGCCTTCTCAACAGGCTCTCAGATAACATAAGGAGCACAAAGACGGCAAAGGCAAGCACCAAGAACAGCCTCCAGACGGACAGATCCGACTGCAGGTCAGCCATAAAGGCCCCCCGCTGCCGTGGAGACGGTTCTCCGTGTGGCTGGAAACACAGACGTGGCCTTGCCTGTCTGGGGCTGTCACTTTATACAGCCAGAGTGGCATCAACTGGGAAACTCGGTTCTGCCCTGGATCTGCTCATAATAAACCTAGTTTCAGGTTGAGTCTTGGTGGGGCTTTCCGATGGATCCAGGTTAGAAGCAGACAGCGACTTCATGGCAACCTGAATGACTGATGACCTGATTCTCCATTCCCTCCCACCAAGACGAGGACCTGAGGAACGTGACTCACTACTCTGGTTCTCTAGGTTGACGGCGTTCCTGGCTCAGCACCACACAACACCTCACTCCTCCCATCTCGTCTGCATCTCCATTGGACACTCCACTCCACCCATCTCGGGCTCTTGGTCTAGCTGTGGAAGGTGTCACCTTTCCACAAGGAGGTCATCCTCCGCTGCAAATGCAGCGGGGCTCCAAAAGCCCCCAGGCGCCCACCTCTCAGAGGTATCTACCCTCTGCTGTCTAGAGCATCCAGTGCCAAGTTGTGACCATTACTTACATTGTAGCACGTGAATGAGGTTTCAGTATCTCTTCACGAGCTTTCTGCTGGGTGTCTCTGGGCTGTAAATGGCTTGCTGCTATCTTTAGCCTGTTGGGGGCTTTAATCTTTCTATCTTTTTCTTATTGGTTTCCAGCACACCCTTGAACAGGAAGTATCCATCAATCGCTTACTGATTAAGACACTAAAACCGTTTTCTGTTTCTTAGTCTGCCTCTTCGTTTTGTATCTAGGGCTTCATCAAATCAGAACGTCTAAGAGGGCGCAGTCAAATTCAATTCTCTGCAGTACCGCCCGTGCCTTTGCAAGCTATTTTCAGGAGCAGCTCTGCTCTGGCCGACGTTTACTTCTACTTCTCACACCACGTCCCAGAGCTCAGTCATTTCCTCACGGAGAGCAGAAGTCAATAGTGTGCTGAACGTGCTAGGAGGAGGGGGAGAAGGAGGAGGCCCTCACTGACACTGCACCCACAAGGTTCTAATGCTGGGACTCTACAGAAGTGGGAACGTCTGGCAGGCACCTTTCTTTCTGGTTTACTAAGTGCTTGGGGAACCTGTATTTTCCCCGGAACATTAGAGTACATTTTATGGCGCCAATGGAAGTTTTCACAGAAACTGCATCAATGATTCTGTTTGGTGTATCTGTGCTCAGACACCCTGGGAGCAGCCCCGACGGTGCCCGTGTGAGAAGGGGCGCACACTGAGCACAGGGAAGCAGCTGACTTTCTCAGTTTCATGTTGTGAGCTTTCATTATGACCTACTTCTGACCCGAGTTAAGTGGTGAGGGTACTTCTTTCTCACTATTAGGCCCTTTGCTTCCTGAGAGCTGTCATTTTGCTGGTGTGTTCAAGGCCAGTGCTCAGCCCCTTTCTCCGGGACTGAAGACTTCTCAGACTCAGAAGCCCATCCAGCCTCCCCACCAGGTCTTCTGAATCCAGCAGACGTTTCCACGCTCTGTTGAGGAGGCTTTATAGAAAGTTCGCGAGAAAAGGGAATTCAAAGATGATGGGAGTTTTCCCACAAACTTTTTGAAACCTTGTTTAATTCTAGTCTTCTGAACACAAAAAGAGGGAAAGAAGACACAGCGAGAGCAAGAGAGACAAACTCCAGGCTCCCCAACTCTTCATGTCTTCATCAAGAGTCATCGTTGAAAAGCTGACCGCAGACCTCTACTGTGTGGGCTCACCCCCAGCCTCCCCACCAGCTGAAGCGGTGGGCCTGGCCCCCGGTTACCTTTTGAAGACGGCAGTTTCGGTCTTGGCATCTACAGTGAGGCTGAGGGTTTCCTTCATGCCGCCATTCATCACTGTCTCAGTTACCTTGTCTGGACTCTCGGGGTCCTCCTCCCCATCAGAGCTGGCATCCATGGCCACACTGCCCGGCGCTGGAAAGCACACACAGCCGAGGGTCACACCCATGGCTAGTGGAGGAAGGAAACCGGCCAGCACCTGGGTGCGCACGTCCACAAGAGAAGCCCGGTGCCGGGTTTCCTCCAGCAGAGTTTGACTAGCTTGTCTTAGTCTTTCTAGCCCAGTGGACCCACACCTGATGTCCCCTGCACACAACCCTGACCTGACGAGCAGCTGTAACAGGTACCCACGGTACCACTCCAGTATGTTCTTTCCCTTTCATGCTCCACATCTGGCCTGGTCTCTACGTCTCTTTCTCGGGGCTTTCTGTGGACTGTTTCTTGGTAGAGTCACAGGGGACACTGATTGGGAACGTATGCTCTGAAGCTACTCCCTGGACTGAAATGTCAGTTTTGCCACTTCCTCAAAAGCTGCACACACCTCTGCCAAAGAGCCTAATCTATAACTCAGTTTTTCATTCACAAAACGGGGAAAATGGAATCTATCTTTCAGAAGTGTTCAGGGATGACTAAGAAGGTCAGCTGAGTCCTAGTGACTGTCTTGATTCCATCCCTGGTCCCCTCACCGTCATCTACTGCACCAGATAACAGTCCAGGGCCAACACAAGGCGTCTGTGTGAACGCTGAGCAGCAAGACACCTTCAACCATTCATCTGCTTCGAGAGGCAACGTGATCGTGAGCCACTGCACAGCCTGAGCCATGTCCACGCTCAGCACACAGCCAGGCACCAGAGGCTGGGGGCAGCCAGACACAAATGCCAGGGCTGGAGCTGCTCTTATCTGGGAGACACAGGCGTGGGCAGTCCTGCCTTTTGGGCCTCTGTTTCCCTATCTGTACACTAAGAACTAGGATTCCTGTTCCATACAGAATAGCCTGCCTCTTCTCATCAGTGGCCCTGTGGACACCCTGAAACCCTCAATCGTATTTCCCTGACTCCCTTCAGCCCTGAGCCAGGTTCTTGACACATGCCATGCAGACAGGACAACTTTTCAAGAGGGAGAAAAGGAGCAAAAGTTCAAGCTTGAGAAACACACAGTTCAACAGTCCTGCCTCCCTGACTCGGGGCCTTTGGGCACCCACCTTCTGGCTGTGCTGTGAGGGCAGCCACACTGGGGGTCAGCGGATCCAGGGGCTCGGTGCTGGTCTCCATTTCCACAGGCGAATTACTCCTGAAAGAGTCTTTTGTACTTTGAGGAGAGAGAGAATTCAGAAGTTAGCACTGCAAACTGCCCTTGCTTACCACCATGCACAAAGAGCTGGAAACAAGTAAGGCTCCTGAGGAAAACCCAAGCACCTATCACAAGCAGCTAAGAGGCATATACCTTGGAGCTGACCAATATGGGCTGGGTGAGTGTTCGGCTTAGCAGAAACACAGGGATGGCTGCAGGATGCTTTCCATCACCAAGAACCCCAGGCCTGTGGGCCCTGGACAGCAGACAACTCCCATCCATCACAGGGACTAGGTCATGTAGCCTCTGCCCACGTGAGGCCTCCTTGACTGAGGCCAGCTGTTTTCCATGTGCAAACACGTCACAGAGCAGAGGAGGGGAGGGCCGGTATGTGGGTGTGTAACTCTGTTACCTCTCACATCCCTCTCCCATAACAGAAGGGGTAGAGGGAAGCAACTGGAGCAGACATGTTCTTATGGAACCAGGGCTCTTCCCCTTCAGTTACAAAAAGGCAAAAAAAAGAAGGGGACACTTGATGTTTCTGTATTGGGGTTTCTACAGCCACAAACCCCTGTGCTCAGTACAATGGTTCCTTAGGCTTTCTGAGGCTATAAACCTTTACAGGAGCCTCATCTACCCACAGAGGTGCTAGAGGATTTGAACCAACAATCTACTTAACCCAATGCATGACCAGGGCATGTTGGGGCGGGTGGTGGCGGCGAACACCTGACAAGACATTCTCAGAAGGCTTCCTTTGCCCCGTGAACAACTACTCCATGCTCACTGCTTCATCTGGGGAGGGAGCGGCTATTTGATGAGCGCCGGTCTCCTGTCCCCACTGCTGGTCACTCAGAGGCAGTGCTTCTTGGACAGGGGCAGCACTAAAGTCTTTGAGCAGTGTGGTGGAGGTGGCTTTCTCAGATCCAAAGAAACAAAATGAGACAAAACCCACAGCTAATCCTAGAGTGGCGCTGTAGGATAAGCATGGCCTGCTAACTGACAGATCGGTGGTTCAAATCCACCAGCCACAACTTGGAAACCCTATACAGGGTCGCTATGAATCAAAATCAATTCAAAGGCACTTAACAACAATTCTGAAGTTCTGACAATACCTGTCAGGAAAATCATGAAGGGACTTGGCCACTGACAGCAACACAAACAGCACAACTGGGTTTATGACAGGAAAACGGTAGGAGCAAACCACAGCTGTCATCGTGACGTACCACAGCAATCCCAGAGGTACCTGCCATAAGACCCCTGACTTGTCCCCCCATCTCCATGGTCCCGACCCCACAGTCCCCCATATCTCCACTGTCCCGACCCCACAGACCCCCACATCTCCACGGTCCTGACCCCACAGACTCCGACATCTCCACAGTCCCGACCCCACAGTTCCCCCTATCTCCACGGTCCTGACCCCATAGGCCTCCCCACTCCACAGCATCCCCATCTCCAGTCCTGACCCCACAGCGCCCCCATCTCCACAGTCCTGACCCCACATTGGCCCCATCTCCAGTCCTGACCCCACAGCACCCCCATCTCCACAGTCCTGACCCCCAGCATCCCCATCTCCACAGCCCTGACCCCACAGCAACCCCATCTCCACTTGGCCCCGGGCCCAGCACCCAGTGGAGCTAAAGGAGTCTGCAGGATGGCTACTTGCTCGAGGTCCGACACACTCCCCAGGGCTGTGCTGTTCAGGTGACTCTGTCCGAGTCGCAGTCCCTGTCCAGTTGACCCCACAGCTGGTGACGGGCGTGTAGAAGGCACTGACCGAGCTGAAGGGTGGTGGAGAGGCTCACAGAGAGCCGGCGCCTGTTTCCTCACCTCAGGGAAGATGTGAACTCGGAGAAGGATGCCCAGCCTGTCTCCTTCGTTGGCATCGGCTCTTCCGTGCTCCAGACGTCAGAGCCCACCGAGTCTAAGGGAGCACCGTGGGTCGTCTCCATGGGGACGTCAAAGTTGGCTGACCAGCTGGGAGCTAAAGACGGGAAAGAAATGTCAATGGGAACGTTCTCAGGCATTCCAGGTAATACCAGACATTTATTTACCAACACGGACTATTGTTGTTGTAAAGTGCCGACTCATGGAAACCCTCTATATAGGGTGGGTTTCCGATAAGTGGCTGGTGGGTTTGCTTTCCCTATAGCATCACACCAGGATTCCGACGCAGATGAGCAACGATGACTCAAAGGCCAGGGACCGCCTGTGCTGGTGGGCTGTGGGAGAGGGACTCTCCTGTCTGAGACACAGTCACGTGGAGAACTAGCCTGCTACAAAATCGCAGGCTTCCTTTGATCCAGCAATCCCATTTCTAAGAATTTAAACGATGCAACCCAAACCAAAACCACCGACGCACACTGCCATCGAGTCAGTTCCAATCCACGGTGACGTCGTGGACAAGAGAATGCCCAGTCCTGCGCCATCCTCGCACTCACTGCACCTTGCTGAGGGGCTTCCTCTCTCTCCAACTCTACTTTACTGACCATGATGTCCTGCTCCAGGGAAAGGTGCCTCCTGATAACAGGTCCAAAGTACCGGGACGATGTTTTGCCAACCTCATTTTGCAGGAGCATTAGCATCTGACTGTCCTTTCAAACAGATCCGTTCACTCGTTTAGCAGTCTATAGTATATACCCAATACTCTTTACTAATGTAATTCAAAGACATCGATTTTCTCCGTGCTTCTTTAGTCCCTGTCCAGTTTTCCCATGCATAGTAGGTAATTCAAAAGACCGAAGATTACGTCAGGCACATCTTACTCAATGTGGCCACTTACTTTTTAACACTTTAAAAAGCGTTTGCAGCAGATCTGTCCAATATAATGTATTGTTTGATCTCGTGACTACTGCTTTCAGGGACACGGATTTTGGATCCAATTAAAATAGAATCCTTTACAAATTCAACCTTTTCTCCGTTGATCCTGGTGTTCCTTAATTGGTGCAGCTGTGAGGATTTTGGTATTCTTTACATTTAGATGCAATCCACACTGAAGGTTGTATTCTTTGATCTTCATCAGTATTTTAAGTCCTCACCACTGACAGCAAGCAAGGTTGTGTCCACTGCATATCACAGGTTGTTAATAAGCCTTCCTCCAATCGTGATGACACGTTTTTCTTCTAGTCCAGCTTCTTGGATTATCTGCTCAGCATACAAGTGCATACATACGGTGAAAGGACACAGCCCTGACCCACCCTCCTGCTCGGAAACAGCGCAGCATCCACGGACTGTGTCAGAATTACCGCCTCTGGGTCTAGACTCAGGTTCCTCCTGAGCACAATTAAGTGTTCGGGAGGGGAGGCTCCATTCTTAACAATGCCACCCAAAACTTGTTACAATCCACATAGTCGAATGCCTTTGCTGTCAATACGTCACAGGTAAACATCTTTCTGGTATTCTCTGCTTTCAGCCAAGATCCATCTGATGCAAGCAGTGATCTCCATTGTTCCAAGTCCTCTTCTGAATCCGGCTTGGACTTCGGCCAGTTCAGTGCTGATGTACTGCTGCAATAATTTTTAAATGATCTTTAGCAAAATTTTACGTGCATGTGAGTTAATTATATTGTTACTGCAAAAATTACACCATCTAAGAATTACAAGTTTCACTTCCCCTGCCCCTTCGTTCTTTCGTTCCCACAGCCCCATACTGCAACGAATCCCACTTCTGAACGCCAACTGCAACCCCCACCTTTTACCAGGATCAACATGGGGCTGGGTCCCTGTGAGGTGGCATTCTAGCACTATCAGCCCTGATCTCACCCACGACTCTGTCCCAGGGTCTGCAGTGTGCCTCAGCCTCTCACAGACCCCACAGCTGTCAGGACCCGGCTCACATGGTTGTGGGCGTTGGCATGTCCCAAACCTGCAGTTCAGATGACTGGAACCAGCAGCCTGACCTAATGTGTCAATGCCCCACTGTGTGAGTGAGGAGGATCCTTCAGACATACGTTGGAACTGCAAGGGTGGGCCTTGCCAGCCTCTGTAGCCATGTGAGCCGGTTCCTGGCAGCTGTGAGGTCTTGGGGGGGTGGGGTGGGGGGCTGTACTGCGGAGTGCAGTCGTGGTTGACATCAGGGATGACAGACGGCTAGAGCACTATGGAGAGTCCTGGTGTGGCGCTGCAGGTACCAGACCCCAAGACTGGTTTAAACTGCAAGGTCAGTGGTTCAAACTCACCAGATGGTCCTTGGAAACCCTCTGGGGTTGTTGTGAGTCAGAACGGACTCAACAGCGCTTAACAGCTTACCAACAATAAATATAGCACTACGGGACATCTGGGATGTCTTTAGTCTCCAGCTCCTAAGGACCAGTCTTGTGCAATCCTGCTGAGAACACTGTTGCCGTTACATATACCAAGCCACGCGCACTTGTCCCAACAGTGTGGACTCCTCGCCGCCCCAGGATGACCAGACAGCACACAGGACAGCTACGCCCAGGGGTTTCTGAAGCTGCTCATCTTTCTGGAGGCAGAGGGCCTCACCTTCCCCCTACAGAGTGGCTGGTGAATTCCAAGTGCTGATTGATTGATTGATTGATTAGAAGTCCAATGCCTAACCCAGAGCACCACCAGGGTACACTTCTCCATCACAATTCAAAAGCAGCTCTTTTTTAGCGTTATAGTTTACTTTTATTTATTCAATGTCTTTTGTCCTTATAGTGTTTTCCTGAATTTTTCTCAAGTTTTTTCTTGAAATTTACTCGGTTAAAAAAGTTCTGTAAACGACATTATACATTGTTTTCTCTTTTTACTTTATGTCTTGTTGTTGTAAACTGGTATCTCTGGTCCCAGAATTCAGTCTTGTAGGTTTGTTTACTTTCAATACTTCTAGAGCTGGGTTTGAGTTCTAGGTGATATTGTCATGTATGTTAGTGTCAGGTTGCTGTCTACTGTTGTTGGTTCTCTGTCCAAAGAACTCCCTTCAGTATTTTTTGTTAAGGTCGATCTGGTTTTTGCAAATTCTTTTAATTTGCACTTATTTGGAAATGTTCTAATTTCCCCGTCACATCTGATGGGAGAACCGTACCCTGCTTGCCACCAAACTCCAGCCTTGTCTTGTGTCTGAAGGCCACTGTTATCAACAGCTGCTTGCAAAAGCTCAGGATGGCCAGGCGGTGCCATGCCATGCCAGCCCACAGTCTTCCCATTTTTCTTCTCTCTTACTGCTCCTGGTCAGCTTCCTCTTCCAGCCAATACTCAGTACACCTCTCCTTGCCGTTCTCTGAAGCTCAGGGTTCCAAGGTCACCATCTGTATGTTTCACTTGGTCTCCTGTGTCTGCTGCAGAAAGTCTGCTCAGTGCACCTGTCTACTCCACCATCTTACCCATAAGTCCAAGAGTTCTTTGTTCTGACTGGGGGAAGTTGGGTGAGGGATGCACAGGAATTCTGTTCTAGCCTGGCAATTTTTCTGTGAATCTAAAATGACTGTAAAACAGAAAGTATATTGGAACTGAATGGTAGTAAAAGGGATAAACTGGAAACCCTCAGGTGATGGCCACGGCTCCCTGACGCACCACCACCAACAGGAGACTTCCTGGTCCTGCAACCACAGCCAGGCTCTGTGGCTGTGTGGTGGCCCACCTGCAGCATCCTCACACACTGCTTGTCACCAGGTTTGGACTGACCCAGCAGGTCCTGGGGAAGTGTCCCTTCACATCTCTGAATCAGGACTCATCTTCTCTCCACAGGCCTTCTAGACTCCACGTACAGCTGGTCTCTGCTACCACAGACATTTGCCACAGCAGCAGAAACCTCAAGGTCTCGAGGACAGAAAGCTAGGGAACCTGCTCGACCTGGGGGTTTATACCAGGAACTTAGGACTGAGAAATGTTCCACTGTAAAGGCAGAACTTCCTGGGATTTTGAGCAAATTATTTCATCTCCCCAAGTGACAGAACTGTTTGTTTCATGAGGACAAACACCCATCCTTAGCGAGCCATTGCACATAGTGGATACACAGTCAGGGTTGTCTTCATGGCCCGCAAACCGTGTGCGCACGCTGTGTGTGACGCTCTGAGGTGTGTGCCTTTAGAGCCACACAGCCACTTGGCACCATGTGGGGGACCACTGTTCTCACTCAGGGAGCTCCTCTCCGCCCCCCACAATCCCTGCAGCAAAGAGCCCACAGAACATCCGAGAGCAGCCACCACCAAGTCCAGTCCTCAAAGCCAGAGGTGGGGGCAGACCTCCAGCACATTCCTGTACCTCTTGGCCATATGAGCACAGGGGGATATGACCCAGAGACGAAGCTTTTCCAAGGAGCAGAGACTTAGATGGGTGGGGACCTGTCACCCTGAACCAACACGCTAGGTTGTAGGTACCAATGGCCAGAGCGTGAAGGAAGTGGCAGCATGCTGACTGTTCCCCCAGCCAGCCCGAAGACCAGACTGTCTGTCCTGTCACCACTGCCTTGTCCCGCCCCTTCATATCTTCGGGTTTTCTTGTTTCCCAAGCTTTCTTATCCGGCTCTCACGCTGCCACAAAGGAAACATTTTTGCTTTTCCCCAGTAAGACCCTTGTGTTGTTGTGAAGTGCCATTAAGCTGGTTCGGACCCACAGCGACCCTGTATAGGGTTTCCAAAGAGTGGCTGGTGAGCTAGCCAACTTTGCGGTTCAAACCACCTTTGCAGTTCGGCGCATTAACCCGCAGCACCACACCAGGCCCAACAAGCAGTTCCCGGTCTGATCCAAAGCCTGCAGGTCCAACAACTCATCTTTCTGGAGCAGGACTAACCAGCTGGGGTGGGGGGTGTCTCTGCTGATTCCTGGTCTAAGAGGGATCCCCTCGGCATGTGTCCGAGTCTCCTGGAGGCAGCAGCAGGGAATTGTGGGAGAATGGGAGACTTGCACTAAGATGAAGCCCCTTCCTCTGCAGCCTTCCTGAAGAGGACAGGCTGTGTGAACATGCGGGGGCAGTTTACTATGAGGGACTGAGATGGCAAGTTCAGCCCCCAATAGGCTCCCTCCTCACAGCAACTCCAAGGACAACAGAATGAAGCTGGTGCTGTACCACCCTCATAACTCTGGTCACATCTGAAGCTGTTGCTACCATCACTACTGTGTGCCAACCCAACTTCCTCCTATTCACTGGCCCTCCACTTTACCAAGCATGAGATCTCCTCCAGGGACTGGTTCCTCCTGACAACATGCCCAAAGTACGCCATCCTGCTTCTAAGGAGCATTCTGGCTGCACTCCCACAAACAGACTTGCTTGTTCTGGCATCCGCGGTACTTGCACTATTCTCTGCCAGCACTCCAATTTGAACACGTCCATTCTTCCTCAGCCTTCTGCTCGCATGGTCCAGTTTTCGCCGGCCTGGAGAACCATGCCTCTGCCTTGAGAGCTTGGTCACAGCTGAGCCTATTTTTCAACACGCCCCCCCCCCCCCACCCACCCACCCAAGCACACAGACGGCAGAGAGGGCACTTACGTTCATTCAAGTCGACCTCCATTCTGTCCTCCGAGTTGGCACTGCTGGGTTCAAACAAGTCTTGCTTTGCTCCGTCTTCCTCTTCTGAGTCTGTACTCTCCTCACTGTCTGTGCTCCCTGAACTGAAAAAAAGAAAAAGGCGCGAATTGTGGAATGCTGTCTACCAGGCGACAGCTAACATGAGGAGAGGTCAGAGCGAGACGCCAGCACAGCCTGCTGCCTCTGTACCGTTTCATGGGCACACTTCACTCGGGCTGCGCGATGGCGCCTACATGCAGGCTTCTAGACAGACTCTCTGTCCTGCCCCGTTCACCTACAGCGCCTCCCCATGCTGTCTTCCCGACAGACTCTCTGTCCTGCCCTGTTCACCTACAGTGCCTCCCCACGCTGTCTTCCCGACAGACTCTCTGTCCTGCCCCGTTCACCTACAGCGCCTCCCCACGCTGTCTTCCTGACAGACTCTCTGTCCTGCCCTGTTCACCTACAGCGCCTCCCCACGCTGTCTTCC
>NW_006408558.1:16805077-16819802 GCF_000296735.1 Chrysochloris asiatica
GCACCTTCCCTTGCCTGCTCCTTTGTAAATGGCAGCGTATTTTCTACATCGATAATCATGTCATCTGCAAACAAAGCCAAGAATTCTTCTACTTCCTTTCTAGTTTCTATGTCTCCTAGTTCTGTTTTCTGACCTAGTGCATTGGTTAGAATCTCCAATACAACCTAAAGAGAAGTGGCCTGCTCCTATCTTGGACATTCAATAAGTCTTTCATTATGAAGTATGATGCTAACTGTATTTATTTTTCCCGTAGCCATCAAGTCGATTCTGATTCATGTGTGTCAGAGAAGAACAGCACATAGGGCTTTCAAAGGCTGGTGTAGGATAAGCACTGGACTAACCACAAAGTCAGAGGTTCAAGCCTACCAGCCACTCCTTGGAAACCCTATTCAGCGTCATCCTGAGTTGGAACAGACTCAACCGCACTAGCAGCAACAAAGCAGCAGTTTACAGAGGAACGCTGCCAACCTTTCTCTCTTCCATCGGCTGCAGGTCTGAACATAAACCTCTCAGGATAACACTGTGCTATCCAGAGACCCAATAGAGTTCATGTTGTTGGTAAGTGCTGCTGAGTCGACTGCAGCTCATAGTGACCTTTCCGAGGCTTTAAAATCTCTTTCTCCGGTCGGCTTCTTTAACAGGTGTATTGCTTCTCAGGTTAGCTATTTATTTTTGGTGGTTTGTGTCTTTAAGGCTCATGTAAGCTGTCAACTCTCTTGGCACAGTGAAAACGTTCTGCGCTGTCCTCTGACTGCCCGTACAGACTGCACTGACATGAATTACCCTTCCATCTTGGATAATACTGACCACGGGGCCTTCTGCTTCTTGAAGCTTTATCCACTTTAGTGATCCTCTGGAACTTTGGGTTTCAGATTTTCTCTATTGTTTGACTATTTTCCATTTCGTCCTTGTTCACTCTCTGATCTTATTATCTTTTTTCTTTTTGCTTAGTTGGGTTTAATTTAGTCTTCTTTTTCTAGTATCTTACAGTGAAGTGCTTATTACTGACAAACTACAATTTCATTTTCATCTGATTCAAAATATTGTCTAATTTCCCTTTTCATGTCTTCCTTGACCCATGGGTTATTTAGTTTCAAAACACTTGGGGGTTTTCCAAAAACCTGTTAGAAGAGTTTTAACTTCACAGTGATTCAAGACAATATTTGGCATCACTTGAGGCCTTAGCCTGTGCTCTATCTAGATGGATATTTGCTGCTGTGAGGCTATTATAAATTGTGCAGTTGGTCAAACTGGCGGAGAGTGTAGTTAAGTGTCTACATCTTTACAGATTTCCATTTCACCATACTCCTGACAGAGGGATGCTAAAACAACCCCCTTCCGTGGCAGCCTATTATTTTCTTTGCAGAGATGCTTTTGCTCTGTGTATTTTGAAGCTCCATTACCAGGAGTGAAGACACAGAGAACTGTTACGTTCTCTTGACCCCTCATCGTTAGGAAATGACCTTCTCTAGCCCTCTTCTGCTTTGGAATCTACTTTGAAATTAAAAGACTCCGCGGCTTTTCTACTGACCAGTGTTGCCCTGGTTTGTTGTCTCTTTATCCTTTTCCTTTTGCCTGTGTCTTTCCATTTAAATTGTTGCTAAGAGGCAGTATACAGTTGGGCCTTGCTTCCTACCCAGTCTGGGGTGTCTACATCACTACACTGAGTGTGGAGTGAAGTGATGATGCAGCTGGTTAGGTTGAATGCTATCTTCCTGCTATTAGGATCCTTTTTGCCCCAGCTGGCCTTAGTTCTCTTCTACCGTCTTCCCTCAGATTGCTTCGATGGTTTGATTGTTCTGTTGGCTTATTCATAGTAACTGTGCTCGAGTCATTTTACTGGCTGATTCAGAGTTTACAGTGCACATCTCTAACCTACGCAGGATACCTTCTAGTGATATTACTGCCCCAAGTGGAAATGACTCACAAGCCCCTCAGCAGGTGACTGAGTAAATAGTGGAACAGAATGGCAATGCATGGACTACCACTCAGCAACCTGCAGGACTGAACCACTGGTGCATCACACAACAGATAGGACTCTCAAAAGGTTGCCAAGTGAAGAGGGTAGACAAGAAAGAGGATTTAGAGCATGGTATCATTGACAGAAAACTCTAGAAACTGCCTAAAGACACAGACAAGTCAGTGGGAGAGGAGGGCCAAGCACTGCACAGGTGTGAAGCCATCTGGGTGAGACAGGCAGGTGCAGGACCTTGACTGGGACGGTGGTTCACAGACACACACTTCTGTGAGAAATTACCAAATAGCACTACTTAATGAATGGACAGGCCAGCTCTGCCCCCACTTTCTCTCATCACCGTATGACACCCCCTCCTCCAGGACACGGGTCCTCTGTGCTCCCCACTTCTGGTTCTGTTAGAACACACTACATAGCTGTGGGGTATGGGCCAGAACCCCTCCTGAGTGGATGGTACGAGGCGAAGGGCACACCACAAGAGGAACAAAATGTCATAGTAAATAAGAACCAAGTTGGATGGATGCTCTATCTTGGAACACAGTAAACACCAAGACGTATGTGTCTTCCTGGGGCCTGGCCCTCAGGCTGCAGTAGCTCCTGTCTCCTAGAGGGACCCCACATGTTGAGGGTGACGTTGCCAGGGTGAGAGAGAGCAGCTGGCTCGGATGACCCTGCCTAGACCAGGACCATCAGCACCTTGCCCTGGCCAGCCACTGACCTGGAGCTAGGTGAGAGAAGGCCGCAGCTCCACCCAGCCAGCGAAGCTGCTTTCTAACTGCATACCCATTCTCTCCACTTTGGATCTGATGCCATGTGAAAACACTATGTGGTAGGATAAAAGCCAACAGAAGTTCCGTTGCCAATCCAACAGCCACCTCCCCTGAGCCACGATGATTCTGGTGATAAACACTCAGACAGACGACAAGAACTCTGTGTTCACAGGGGCCTAGCTTACTTGTCGAGTGTTAGGGTGACTTAAAACAAAGACAGGAAAAAGACGGGGCTGATCCTGCTGAGGCTCAAACAACCCATCTCTCCAAATTAGATGAACTTTTAGAAACATACAATTCTTCAATCCTTTAAGAAATGTTTAGTCTTTTGAAAGAAATCATCCGTGAGGCAGCTGCTGTGGTGATGACCGGGAAGGGGCATCTCGAGTCAGAGACACCCTACAGGACTGCCCGAGTCGAAATCGACGTGCTGGCAGTGGGTTTGATTTGGGTTGGCAGGGTTACATTCCAGACAACAGACCACCCCCTCCCAATGGGAAAGTGCTCACCATGTGCCCTGGTCTGTACTCCTGCCCACTGCACACAGCAGTGCCCATCCCTGACCACAACCAGAGTACTGACTCTGGGTCCAACATTCTGACACGATAGAGTGCAGGGAAGGCCTGCCATAACAAACCACCATTCACCTGGACCGTCTCTGAGATTCTGGGGTAAATGCAATGTGCTTTTCCTCCCAGATGTCTTCCTCGTCTGAGCCACCATCATCAAATTGCTGTATCCTCTCCTTACAGCATGCTTCAAACAGGGCAATGTTTCCCTGAAGAGAAGAAACAAGAAGACACAAGGCTAAACACCAAGTTATTTTCCCCTAAAAGCTATCAATGTAAACTACCTTTTGATTACATTAAGAGGCAGTTAAGAGTCTTAAGTTGTTTCATTTCTGTGATGCAGTACCATTTACGCCACTTACTTGTGTTCCTATAAGAAAAAGCCTTGGCGTAGTGGTTACGAATCGGGCTGCTAATCTCACAGTCGGCAGTTTGAAACTACCAGCTGTTCCACGAGAGAAAGATGAGGCTTTCTGCTCCCGTAAAGACCGACAGCCTCGGAAACGCTACGCAGGGTCACTATGAGTCGGAACCAACTCCACGGCACAAAACCACAAGAACATCACATGCACCCAAACAAAACGCCAGCAGAAGTAACTTAACAACCCAGCAAGTCTCTAAAGGACAGCGCTCAGACCCAGGGACAAAGCAGCAGACCATGGCCACCTCCTCTACCCACTTCTCCCTGAGAAAATCGTCACCGTGCAAAGCCCTGACAGATCCATCAGAACGAGGAAAAGCAACCCATACTTCATGATGCACACCAGCGGCCTAAGTAGAGGCCTATACCTCATCTCATTTGCAAAGAAACCCATGGTCTGTCATGCTGATCAGCATCAACCCCAGAGGCTGGGCCCATCCAGTGCCATGGATCCAGTGGCACTTGTAGGCAAAGACACTGAAGTTGGTGTTGCAGGACAACTGCCTGGTCAGAGAGGCAGGCCCTGGCACACCCAGCATGGCGAGCCTGTTTACACGAGGGTGACAGCTCACAGGCCCACAGGGGCCAGGGCCAAGCAGGTAAGTGAGGGTGGGAACCATCCTCACTTAGACAGTTATCTAAGAGGTGAGATGGGGCGGGCCCAGTGCACAGGGCGGCCACCTGAAGGCCATACCCACTGACCCTCCCCTCTGCGGGCCTGCTGCTCACAACAGGAAACACTCAGACTTACACTTTCATTTGTGTTCAGGGTGAAGTTGATGTCTGACACCCGATCAAAAGAAACACTGTAAATAAACAAAGCGGTAAGAGTAAGAATGGTTAGTTACCCACTGACTCGTTCATGGAAACCATGTTCATGGCAACACCCACATTTCAAGTATTACAGTTACTGAAATACCACCCCACACACACAACCACCACCAAAGAATGTCGTGCATCCAATGGCGCCCTTTCCCTTGGAATTTGGATGGGCATGGTGGGCTGGAAGCCTTTTGAAATAAGAAGGCTTCTGAGAAAACAATGAACATCCACTGTCCCGTGAACCAGGCTAATACAATGGAACGGACACACAGACACGGTGCTTTGTCCAGGTACAGCCAATCCACAGACAAATACACAGGACTCTACTGAGGTCTTCGGCTATGGCATGGTCCCGGTGGAAAGCAGCGAGGAAAGAACTCAAGAGTCTATGAAGGAGAGGCGGCTATTTGACACTTCTTTAAAGCCTTCCACGCCAGCCCACTGCTGCCAGGCACAGCTGGCATGTGGTAAAGTGGGCCAAACCAGTGGTAAAGTCTGGCCAGGCACCACGACAAAGCCAGAGCCTTGTGCGCCAGGCACAACAGGGACATTTGAATTCATTCCCAATGAGCTACAATCTCCAAAAACCTTTCATTTGGAAGGTGCTGTGCCCCATGTCTCACCTTCTCCTACCCTGACTGCAGAAGCGGGTCCACTAGTGGGCACACTGTTCAGCCCACCCAGCCATCAAGCCACCACTGTCACAGGAAAGCATACAGCCGGGTCTGTTGTTCAACACCACCCCTGGTGTGCTATGGAAAGCAGTCCTCGAGGCACAGTGCTTAAAGTGCTGCACCACTAAGCCAAAGGCTGGCAGTTTGAACCCACTAGCCACTCTGAGAGAAAAGCATGATGGTGACAGTTGGCTTCTGTAAGATGACAGCCTCGGAAACCCTACAGAGCAGTTCTGCTCAGCGGCAGTGGGTTTGCATGGTACGAATCGATGTGCATGGGGGGCTTCATTATTTGGGGTAAAGCTATCTAGCATTAAGGCCTAGAAGAGTAGGCCAACAGCTTGCATTCCTCAAGGAAGGATGTCTCATCTCAGAAAAGCCAGCCTCTTTCAAAGAAGCCCAGTGAGAAGGTAGAAGCTGCTCTTTGCGGAGTGCGCTGCCCTCAGGTGTCTGTCTGGGGCTGGAGCCCACCGGGTCTCCCTCCCACCTCAGGGACCCCCACACAGACCAGGAGTGGACAAGATAGCCACAGAAACTGGAAGCTGCACTCACCTGCCAATGTCGTCCTGATCGGCGAACTTCTCATCGTTGAAGCCAAACTGGTCAATAAAATTGGACGTCATTTGTTGCATCTGATAATCAGAAAAGGCCTGGCAACCCCAGGACCAGTGACGGTGATATCATGATTCTAATGACATTCTACATACTATCTGCCCATTTGTGTTCCAGAAATCATTCTACTGACATACCACAACGCTTTAAAAGTTGGTGTGTTTTGTCTTAAAGAAAAACTCAAATAATTTCAGACACCATTTGCTAAAAACGGGAAGTATTTAAAATGTGGCCCACCGGTAGTTTTACTCTGCCTGTCATTGGTAGCGTGGCCACTCTGCAATCCAGGACAGACTTGAGAACAGCGTGGGGCACGTTCTCTTTTAAAGACATGACCTAGTGACACAGGTGGCAGTCTGAAATATCAGGCACCGCTAGACACAACCAACCTTCCTCTAAGTAACATCAGGTGGGAACCCCTCCCTCCCTCATGCTGCCCCTCCACCTCCCCCGACCCCAGCCCAGTGCACCGAGGACAGAGACTAAAAACAGACGGGTATGAACTGCAGTCAGTTACCCCACCCCAATCCCTCCTTGGCAATCCCTGTGGAAAGCCTATGCAGCACTTGGAGCCACTGGGGAGAAGCATTTCTAGAGAGCACAGAGGAATGAAGATGCCGACCCCTCACTGGAAGGCTCGGACCCAGGAGCCAGCAAGGTCGGCCAGGGGTGAAGGTGCGTGTGCCCTCGTCACTCTGTCCTGAGTGTGAATTTGGAGACCGCGGCTGAGCGAGTCTGTGCTGAGCACCGCTACACTGAGCTGGCTGGCCCCTCGACCTATCCCGCAGCCCTGTCCCCTGCAGACATGCGCTGCAGAACAGCTACTCCCGCGGGAGGGAATGATGGCATGGATAATCCAAACGGCAAGACAATGAATAAACAGAACTTATATTTGGCTTTGGAAGGCATTTTTTTTTCTTAAATCTGGGTAAAAGCGTATCTAGGTCTTGGAGAGTACAGTAGAGCATGACTGAGCACCCGGGGCATGGCAGAGCCAACGTGAAGTGGCTACATGCAGAAGAAGGGGACAAGCTCTGGGAGACTCAGAACCTGGAAGCAGCATCCAGGGCCAGTGAATTCAGAGAGACACTGAACTGTGTGGCTTTATCAGTACGAGGAAAACCAGACACTTCGGGACTTTGAAGCTGTGGGTCAGAGTCATGAAGCCATTCTTCTTGGCAAACTGCATAAACCCGAGCTAGGAGTTTAGGTACAACCCAGATTCGAAACTGGGTTGTCCTCACCACAAAGAAGGCCCCACACATAAGAAAGGGTTTGTTTGCTTCTTACTCCGCCCTTCAACCTTATACCTCTAGAGGTCATTATTAAGAATCGTTTGGATGTTGTTAAGTGCCATCGAGTCGGTTCCGACTCACAGCGACCCTGTACTGGGTTTCCGAGGAGTGGCTGGTGGGTTTGAACCGCCGACCTTGCAGCTCATCCAGTGCATTATTCTGCAGCGCCACACCAGGACTCCGTTGGGGCGTAGAGGGGAGAAACGTTTCTAAAAAGTGCACCTATACTGCAAATACTTCACAAACAGAATATAAACATGAAACACATTGCATTCTGTTTGGAAATATGTACACACACACACGTTTGTATGGTTTGTCTACTGATACGAACAGCATACAGATACAGGAGCTGCCCTGCGTACTGCGGGAAAAGAAGACAGAAGCGGTACATGCTCCCTCTCCTGAGGTGTCTGTCTGTCAGGGCTTCTAGCAAACTGGTCCACAGCCTCAGGTTTCAAAGGGGGTCCTCACTAATGCTGGCCCACAAACCCACGCAGACAGGGGTGGAATGGGACGGGACCTCACTGGAACTTACAGCCCAACTCGCGGCCCCAGGCACTGACCTCCTCCCAACCCCACCTCTGGAGGGCAGAATTAGGAGAAACGAAATCAAGCAAGGACATGATGAAACCAGGAGGGGCTGGGGGTTCAGCCATAAAAACTGTGATATGTTAACTGCCCACGCCCCGGGAAGTTCTCTTCATTTGAGGACCCGTACTTCGAGCCTGACTGTGAACCGAAAGGACACACTGAGCGTGGACCCCTCAAACTCATCCAGGCCTGCACGCACCCCTTCTTTACAGAAAGTGCTCTGGAACCTATGTCTAATGATACGTGGGGGCCGGGCTCCCTGGCCGGCCCAATAACCAGAGAAGAGTGGGTGCCAGGTCGGAGGGGGCTGAGAGGAGGGCCTGGAGCCAGTGGGCAAGACTGAGTGTCCTCCCTAGAAGCAGATTCGTGAGAAGCCAGGGGAGCTGCTTTCCAGCAACCTAGAAGGAGCCGTGTTTAGGTGAACTCAGCAACACACAGATGCCTAGGGCATTCTTTACCTCAAAGCCTGTATTATACTACAGGTACACAACCACCTGGTCATTTTCAGTGACATAAGGTGGGTGGGCTGTGTCAGTACTGTAAGGTGCTTCAATGGTCAGGGCAACCACTGGGCCCCCCATCATGAGGGGTCCACCAGGCTAGGGAAGCCCTGGTGGCACTGAGGGCATGGCACTGGACGAGAGGACACTACTGCTCTCCAGCGCCCCCGTGGGCTGGCCGTTCCCTGACCCTGGGGCTTGGCTGCTAATGGGGTGGCACTCAGAAATCCAGGAACCAACAGAGAAGTCAGCCAAGTGCTGAAATGCTACTGCCAGGCCCACCCCGGAAAGGTGACCGTGAACCAGGTCCCATACCAAGCAACTGCTGAGCCCAGCCTGGACTTGAAAGACAAAAGATGGGACCAGTCCAGCCATCAGAAGTTCCGTCCTGGCCCCAGTGAAGATGAGGCTTAGATGCTGAGGAAAAGCCGCCACACCGCAAAAAGTGCCCAGACTGAGGCGTCTACCAACGCTCTTCTGCCACACCAAGGCACTCTGCCTGCCAGGAGCGGCTGGTTCTGGAGGGCCCTGTCTCTAGTCCAGTAGCTGACAACTTTCAAAGGGGCGTCTATTTTTAGCTCCCAAATGTGCTGCCCAGGAGAGATGGGGGGGGGGTGTGTGTGAGGGGGCTCAAGTGCCTTCTCTCTCTCTCCAAGAACCGCTAAAGGATGCCACATCATATATGCTTCACATCCAGTACTTTCCCCACATCTAAGAAACAGAAATAAATCTGGGGGTGGGAGGCAAGGGTGTCAAATCAGTGAATTACTTCCACACACACGATTTCGAGGTCATGGGAGTAGACTGCAGAGACAGAGGGGGACATATTTCACAGGGGAAGGGCCATTTGAATGAGTTATTTGGTCCAGGGTTATCTGTTTAGTTTACATTTGAAAAGTCTTATTATTCAAATCCATAACTTTCTTACAACATGATTTTTTAAGCAACAGCTCAATTATTCTAAAGGTTGGCATAACGCGAGAAGATTTTCTCATCAGTTCATGTAAGCCTCCTGAAGATGTAACGGCCTCATTTCTACCAGGTACAGAACATCTCCTGTCACCCACCTCAGCCTGAGAAGTAGAACTGCCTGAGGCCAGGCGACTAAGCATTTGAAACAAAGACAAAAAGCAAAGTGCTGGGCGTGACTCACTTGCTGCAAAGAGGAGTCCTGTGAGAAACCCGTTTCCTTAAAGTCAATTTCATCATCACTGGATGAATGAATATGGCAGGTTGTGACCTATATGCATAAAGATGTAAAACACTATTTAACACAGAAGCTGTGGACATTTGCATAAGCATTTCTATGGAATTAAAATAAAATCACATTTCGTTTTCTTCTCATTGTATGTAACAAAACAAAAACAAATCAACAATTAAGTTGTTAAACCCACGTGGTGATCCAAGGGCTCTTCTCACTCAGCCCCCCACCGGCTTGGTCACCTGCCCTGCTGCCCCTTACACCGCGTCACCAGGTAAGGAGAGGGGTGAGGGGCTCCACTGAAGTCGCTCTGATTATAGTTTCCGAGGCAGTGGTGACGAACGAGGAGGGAGAAACCATCCTCGCCACAGCATAGTGAGATCTCTCTGGAAAGGAGCAGGCCTGTCTGGGTAAAATGTGCCAACTCCCAAGGTAACTAATGAGGCACTCGATAGGCCAGGCTTCAATATAACCATTTCCACCTCAAATTCCTGCCTCTCCTGGTCCCAGTGAGGGAAACATGGTCCACAAGTGCTAAACAGGCCTAGAGGCGAGAGTCCTGTGCTTGGGAAGGACTTAGCTCGGCCCCTCAGTAGGTCTGACAGACACACAGACATCACCAGGCTGTCAGCTCAATGATGAGTGAAGAGCTCAGATGTGTTACACGCTCCTAGGGGGCAAGGCAGGAGCCATCAGCATTGAGACTGACAAAGAACTAAGCACAGAACTAATGACAGCAGGCACTATACATACCAACAGTCTACCGGGTGGTGCTTCGTTCTGTGGTACACAGGGTCACCATGGGTTGGAAACAACTCAACGGCACCTAACAACAACAACACGGATTTCTAGAAACAAGCACTATACTTCTAAGGGCAGTAGTCACTGCATTTGTGGTGTTATTTCTAGGGTTCTTTTCTAGAAGTGTCTGGGACAGAGAGCAGCTGGTAACTGCCAACTCTTGAAGCCTGTACCCAACAGCCTGGTCTGCTTAGTGACATTATTCCAATGTGGGTCCAAGGAACCCCAAGAAGAGTTCAAACTGGCCTGTATGACGTTATAAAATTCTGACGACATCACTGCCTGGACCACATGATGAATTCATCTACTCTTCACCTCTGTCCTCTTCCATGACACGAGCCCCCATGCTAGGAGACCTTACCACCCCCGTCTCTCCATTCTCGCAACCACTAGTGTCTCTCCGCTACTACGAAATCAGGCCTGGTGAGGCCCCTGCAGGAGTCGGCAGTAGCTGTCTTGGAGTCCTCGGGGAACACCCCACCAGGACGCAGCAGCAGGGGCAAGCATGCCAACTGGTTCTACTGAAGTGGACCCAGAAAAGCTCTGGGATACTGGGCAGGCAGGTGCCACGGTGGGGCCCAGAGACAGGAGAGCATCCCAAGGGCAAGCTAGGGGGTTACTCAAGAGAAATCCAGAAAGAGCTGGCTGCAAGTTTAAGCCGGGTATGATGTGCTCTCATGCATACTTGCACCGTTTTCACAAAATGAGATTCTAGCAGCAAACTCGTTAGAGGAACAAGCTTCTGTCAGCAGGTACAGTGTACCAGCATCGTGGCCCCACCACAGACTACTTAAACTATCCTCAAAGCAATCCTGAAGGTAGTTTTTTTTCTCCTCCAAAGATTCACTAGTGTTTTAGCAACATATTGGTAGCGTAGTGGTTACGAGTCAGGCTGCCAACCTCAAGGTTAGCAGTTCAAAACTGCTACCAATGGCTCCACGGGAGAAAGATGAGGCTCTCTGCTCCCATTAAGATTTACAGCATTGGAAACCCTGTGCAGGGTCACTATGAGTCGGAACCGACACCACAGTACTTAACAATAACAGTAAAAACCTGTGAAAGCTGGAACCCGTCAGACAAGGAAAACACCAATTTTTTCCACTGAAAGGAGTGGTAGACAAGTGCTAAGAATGCACCTGTCAAAGGTGGAAGCCTGAGACCCTGAAAAGAAAGACAGCCCCAGCCAGGTTCAGCATTCACAGGTTTCACTTTGTTAACACAACACACACACTTCCTCACAACTGTGTTAACAAAAAACAGTGGTTTTTCCTACACCATCCCAGTCAGAAAGGATGATTGATAAAAAAGAGCTAAAAAAGTCACTGAATATAGCCAGGGTGGGAAATGTGCTAATCATAACCCCAGCATTTTATCCCTGGATACAAACCCAAACTGAGTTCGTGACCTGCACTCCCAAACACTTTATCCCTCAATACGCACCCAGACTGAGTTCTTGATACGCACTCCCAAACAGTCTTCTGTGGCGGCTTCTCCTCCCTAGCCAATCGGCCACCTTCTGTCTCCCACCATCACCCAAAACCAACACGTCTCCCCAGGTCCACTGTCACCTTCCTCCTCTCCATCCTCTCTCACCGGAATTAACGCTCCATGAGACCACTAACCCTGGCTCCCTGCTTCTAACTGCTGCCACCGTCTTTCAACCCCATCTCTCTATCGGGAGTCAACAAAGGCCTCTTACCTCACTGAGACCAAGACCACAGTGCCCCTCAGAGACTGAAGAGCTGCACAAAACGCTGCTCCTCCCCACCCACCCAGCTCGTGTCCTAGTGTCTTCCCTCCTCACTGCCGTCCTGTCACGTTACGTCTCTCCACACAGAGTCTCCTAGATCACTCACTGCCGTCCTGTCACGTTACGTCTCTCCACACAGAGTCTCCTAGATCACTCACTGCCGTCCTGTCACGTTACGTCTCTCCACACAGAGTCTCCTAGATCATTCTGTTGTAAGCGGCACATCTAACAATGAACCACTGTTACCGGAGAAAGCAAACGGGTGTCACCTTGTCTGTGGAGGATGAGCCCGATGCATGAGCCTCTAGAGGCCACGTGAGTGAACCGCAGAAGAAGCAGACCCTTCCTCCTTGCAGGCCACCAGCACCTACAGGCCTACAAGTGGCCTTCTGGGCTCAGGCTCCACCCAGACCTGCAGAGTCTCTTGGAGGTCCGTCCCTGCACATCTGGGTCCCTCTAAATGAACTCTGCCCTGAGAGATGGGAAAGCAGTAGTAACACCTGACGAAGTGTCTGCAACACTGGGAAGGAAGGGAGGCAGAGGAGGAGATTAAGCAGAACACCTCCACTATCTAGAGTCTGGCCAAGAGGAACGGTGTGGGGACCTGGTCTAAACACTCAGTCAACTTGCAGTGGGACTCACAAGAACAGGCAGCAAGAGAGTGCTGTGCAGACACTGGCATGATGGTCCTGCGAGAGCCCAGACGTTCATGAGAACGGTGGTGCCCTCGGGTCCTGGATATGTGAACTTCAGGCTGTACCTGAGTCCCGCTAAGTCTCAGCAGTGCATCTAATCAGGTCTCTCTCTGTGAGAGAGGCAATAAAGGAGAATTTCTTGGTTAAGTGCCCATTTCTGAAGTGTGTGCTGTGTGAAGCCATCCAGGAGATGAAGGGGACGGTGCACTGGGCCTACAGTGACGTCGTGTTTGCAGTCATAGTCACAACATGGAACATGGCACTCAACCCAACTGGGCCACTGCCTGGACAGATTCTGGGCAGGAAAACGAGAACACTGGAGAGTTCATCTCAATGTGGACACATCCTAAAAAACGGGAACAGCCCTAAAAAAGAGGACCCAGAAGAATTTCCCATCGAAAGTATTTGGACTAAAGTGGAGACGAAATCTGGAAAAAAAAACAACGCTGGGATAAACGAAGAGAAACAGCCCCTCATGGACCCCCACGTAGTATGGTACTCTGGGGGAAGGGGACCAAGCTTCAATTTGAATGACAGAACCTATGGAATGCTGTGTCTTTCTGCTCAGCATGGATGGAAGGGGCAGAGGCGTCCCGTCCCCCCGCACCCCCACCCCACCCCCACCATAGGGTCACAGAGCTTGCCAGGGCAGGATTCACAAGGAAAGTACACAAGTCCTCCCAGTGATCGGCCTCCTCTCTTCACCATCAAGTCCCAATGATGCAGGCGCCCTGGATGTGAAGCCAGCTGACTGTTCATGACCAGGGCTGTCACCAGAAGGGCCAGCTCCTAGGTGGGGCTGAGCACGCAGAGCCACTGTACTATTTTAGCTAAACACCCCCACATTTTATGGTTCTTAATTTGTGATTCTCCCAACTCCTAAGACCTCCCCGCCCCCCCAATTCTATCATTATAACCCATCTTAAAAAGCTGCTGCTCCACCAATTTGTCAAGAGTCTGGAAAATACACTTGGGTTTATGAAGCAGTCTCAAGAGGCGGGTCCCAGGCCTTAAGGGACCCAGTGGCTATTCTGTGGCTCCCCTAAATGTCCAGCAAACAGTCACGATGGTAGCCACTAGACTTGCAGTTTAGAATCATGGCCGGACACAAACACACAGGGCAGAGCCAACCAGGGTGCACGAGGCTCCATCTCTGAAGGCAAAAACAACACTTACCTGAAAACGTACTGTTAACACAAAACAAACAAAAATAACATTCCAAAGTCCAATATAATTAAAAAGATAATAATAATTATCAATGCCATTATTCCCTGGCTAAAATTACCAACTCTATTTAAGATTTTAAAATGGGTTTCAAAACATCTACAGAATTTTCCCCACTTGAATGATGGTGAACCACTGAGTAAGAGTAGCAACACCCCAAGGACCACACCCCAAGGACCACCGAGGGGCTTTAGCACCAGGTTTCTGAGGTGGAGAGCAGCTCAGGGCTGGTTGCTCGGCTGAGGTGCTTAGGGAATAAAGACATTGTGGAAAGGAAACGAAGCCCACCCATGAAGGAGAAATGGGCGGCTTCTCTGGACCCTACTGTCAACCAAGGCACAACAGGACAACCTGACTAGACATATCAGAGAATACTGTTAATACTGATCTTTCTTCAGGATAAAGAGACATAAGCTGATTGTGGTCCACAGTTACTGGGCCAAATGGAAGGCCTTTTACGAATTTCTGAATAAATGAGCAACGGCTAACAACATTGAAAGGATGTAAACGTGACCTTGTGAAACCTACTAGATCTACCGTGTTCCTCTTGTTTGTTTCTCCTAAGGAGCTTGTGCAGAACGTCTCCCATCGCTCCCGGACATCATCTGGAAGATCTTAGAGTGAGAAAGAAAAAACCATCAGCACGTGACCTACACAGACACCCAGAGTCACAGGTAGATCGCCCCTCGTCTACACAGACACCCAGAATCACAGGTAGATCTCCCCTCGTCTACACGGACACCCAGAGTCACAGGTAGATCTCCCCTCGTCTACACAGACACCCAGAATCACAGGTAGATCTCCCCTCGTCTACACAGACACCCA
>NW_006408558.1:16820178-16831479 GCF_000296735.1 Chrysochloris asiatica
TCTACACAGACACCCAGAGTCACAGGTAGATCTCTCCTCATCTACACAGACATCCAGAGTCACAGGTAGATCTCCCCTCATCTACACAGAAACCCAGAGTCACAGGTAGATCTCCCCTCGTCCACCCAGAGATGTGCAGAGTCCACTGCTGTGTGGGCCTTCTCCATGGCCTCAGTGTGAACCAAGTCTAACAGCAGCAGGACAGCCCAAGTTCGTCAGTCCCAGCCCCGCTCTCCTGTAGCAGCGGATGAAAAAATTCTCTTATGCCAAGTTTCAACATCCCAGGAGCTGGACCCCTAAGCCGTCTGGACTGGAAGTCAGAGCTAAAAACAGTCCTGTGGATTTTACAGGTTTCTAACAGACACTTAACCTGGAAAATATCTTCTAAGGCTACAGGTCTTCTAGCCAGGTGGGAAAATGGCTGCTGTCTGTAGAAGTTTAGGAACTACTGCAGACACCCCCCGCACATGGATTGGCATCGAGTCCGTGAGTGTTCCAGGATGCCCAGTTTAGCTTCCCAAATTGCTCGAATAGCTTGTCTCCTCAAGCTCTGCCTGCCAGACTGACACACGGACTCATAAGCGTGGCTCTCCCTTCTAGAGAAATTCTAAAGAAAAGGGGACACATAAGTTGTTTTGAGAACATGAAAGCCTTGTAATTTTGGAGCCTTCATATGAACACACTGTCACAAGACAATTGTGGCTCACATACACAGATGCTCTGGCCTCCAGCCATCTCCCAACAAAACAAACTTCAAGGTAGCTAAGCCAGTCTGCAGCTCGTGAGCTTTTAGCGCACATTCAACACCAAACAGCCTCTTCTACACACAATGTTCTTAAAAGAAACTGAGGGATGTGCTGGGAAATGATTTTTAAGGAATTCTGTGCCAGAGGAGTTACAGCTGTCCCACTCACAAAAGCCCTGGGCACAAGGCCCCAGAGAACACAGGCCCACAGCGCTACTGTTTCCGGATTGACTGCTGACCTGAGCAGTGTAAAGCTGACCCTGTTGGATTGTTCGGTGTTGTTGAGTTGGTTCTGACTCACAGTGACCCCACGTACAACAGAAACAAACACTGCTGGTCCCGTGCCATCCTCCCAAGTACTACGCTGAGCCCATTACTGCTGCCACGTTAGTGCAGCAACAGCAGAAAGAGCCCTGTCCCCAGTGGCCCGATGGGCACCGGGTAGAGTGCTGACAGGCTCCTAAGCCGCTAGAGGAACTTACTCCATCTCGATCGGGTCTTCAGAAGCAAATGAAGCCCAGCTCAAGCGGTTCACTTACTTCACACTCAAAGTCCTCTAGGAAGTCATCACCGAGCACTGCTTCTGAGAATAAAATTCAGTGACTGCTCAAGTCTGGCCCTAATTTTTTAAAGAACTATAGAAACAAGAGCAGATATGTAACAAAGACCTACAAGAGCCAAAGTCTCCAAACCGTTTACGTAATACAGAACGCACACAGAGCTACTGAATTGTCTTCGTGAACCTGGGGTCCTCGGGGGTAGCGCCCGCCTGCCCACACCCACCTTTGAGGAGCTGCTGTACTGCCGCGCTGCCGGGGCCCTTGTCGGTGCTATGCACGATGCAGTTGGCTATCCTCGTCAGGTGGCCCATGTACCCGTGCCGCCGGCCTCCCTCCGCCCTGACAGGAAAAGGACAAGGGTGAGCTTCTGAATTAGTCAGGGTGGTCCATGCTCCAGTCTGAACCCACGGCCAGTGATGACCTCAGAGGGAAAGAGTGGAAGATGGCAGCCAGCAAGGTCTCAGGAGTGGGGAGTCGAGGGAGCCCCTAGCGGTCTACTTGAGGGTTTCACTATCACTGAGCCGAACACAGACATTGGGGGGTGGGGGACGACACTCAGTAGCCTCAAGCAACGGGCTGCAGTGCATTCTGACACACAAACCAGATCGCTGGTGTCTTTCAGACCGTGACAACAGCAACACACTCACTGATGCCTGAGGCTCAACAATTGTTTGAATTTTAAGCAGATTGTCAGATTGGAGTTCCTGACCAAACTGGGTCACTGCACCATCCTAATTCCCCTAAATTGCCTACTTGTTATTACCAGTCGTTTCTGACTCATAGCAACCCTGTGCAGAGCTTCCTAGAGCAGCTGGTGGGTTTTGAACTGCCAACACTGTGGTTACCAGTCCACACCAGGACTCAATTAACTAGCAAAGAGAATAAGTAAATGGTAATTCTCAAGTTAAATTATGAGCAGATTTGACGATCTGGTCAAGAAACACAGGAGGACAGTTCTTAATCCATACACTGGATAAACCACACCACATCCCATGCCATCCGGCTTGCCCTGTCCCAGGTGTGCCTTCCCAATCCCCATCAAACCGCACGTTCAAGCTTTTTCCACTGCTGTGATTTCTCCATTTATAAATGTTAAACCAAAGACTCTGCTTGCAAGTTGTTGTTGTTGTTGTTGTTAAGTGCCGTCGAGTCGGTTCCGACCCATAGCGACCCTGTACAGGGTTTCCGAGGGTGTAAATCTTTACGGGAGTAGAAAGCCTCATCTTTCTCCCGCGGAGCGGCTGGTAGTTTCGAACCGCTGACCTTAAGGTTCGCAGCCCGATTCGTAACCACTACGCTACCAGAGCTCCCCTGCTTGCAAGTATCAGGGAACAAATGGAGAGACTTTTCGTACAAGGAATCTTTCAGAATTCGCTAGATATATAAAACACCCCAAACTCACTTTCCCGTAACCACAATTTACAAAAATCCAGGGGCCTAGGTGGGCCTCACGGACTGCCAGTCTCAGCTACTTTCAGCCACCCAGGTGGTGCAGGCAGGCCAGTGCGCAAGTGACACCCAGCCAGGCTCCCTCTAGCCCACAGGGGAAAGAAAAGCCCAGGCTTCCTGCTCTTTAAAGCATTCAAAGGGTTAGGGAAAAGGAGACCTAGTGGCATAGGGGGTTAAGCACTAAGATGACCAAATGCAAGGCCAGTGGTCTGAACTCACCAGCTGCTCCCTGGGAGGAAGCTGGGCTGTCTGCTCCCAAAAGCCGGACTGCCTCAGGAGCCCTGGGGGCTGCCCTACCCTGTCTGCTAAGATCACTGGCGCGACAAGCTGAAATTGCCTCCACAGGTGGCAGTTTAAGGAAGCATCCGAAGAGCTGGGGGCCTATCAGCCACGTCTCTCCACAAAGGGGTTCAAGGGGACAGCAGAGTACACCCTAAGGGACATTCCACTTTGGCTGAAGGTCAGAGAGGGCTCTAAGGGGCTGAGGTTGGGGCACACAAAACACCCCCCAAAGGAGGTCTCTCTGGAAGAACACAGGCAAGGTCTACAGAATATTCCATTTATTAAGCAATTCGTAAAAAAATGAATCCTCATAAACTTGCTCTCCTGCGGGCCATAGACAAGTCTGAACAGAGATCGCAGGCAGAAAGTCCCTGGGCGAGAGCCTCGAGCCCAGGGAATGATGGGATGGTCCTGGATCTGACTGAGGTGGTGGTCACCCACCAGGGTGCATCTGTCAGAATTCATGACTGTGTACCCAGGAAGGGAGAAAATAAGACAGCAATCCAGCACACTTAAAACCCACACAAGGAGTCAATGGGGCAGCCTGCTCCAAAGTCTGGGCAAGGTGGGATGACTCTGGGCACCAGAGATGGACTCTGTCCACCACCACCATGAACGACGTTGTGTGCAGCAGAGCTGCTGACCCATGACTCAGGCCGTCAGTTCCCAGAACAGCCCCAAACTGAAAGCACAAGGTCCTGTCCCCTTGAACTCCATGCATAAAGCACCCTGTGCAGGGTGAGTGTTCTGTTCCGGAAGAGGAAGGCAAGGCAACACAGGGAGCTCCTAGTCAGCTCAGGGAGGAATCACCCCACAGCCCGCGGCTGCTCCGCTCCTGGCATTCCCTTTGCAAAGAGGGCTGAGAGGCTGGGCAGCAGCGCGGGCTCTGGCCACACGGCTGCAACTCTGCAAGCTGGACAAGCGCTGAAGCCACACAGTGGCCGCATTCTCTCTGACTAGGGCCAAACACACACACACACTCTCACAAACCTGGTCGCCATGAAGTCGCTTCTGACTCACAGGGACCCTACAAGGAGTCAAGCTGCCCTGGGCTGTCATGTGTGCCAGGACACTACGTCATCTTTCTCCTGAGGAACCGCGGGTGGATCACAACTGCTAACCTTCTGGTTCACAGTCAAGTACTTAACCACTATGCCACCGCGTCTCCTTGGTGACTCAGGCACGGGGTTTTGAGGGCAGAGGGAGCAAAAAGGAAGAACAGACATTGCAAACTGAATTCCTGAAGGGAAACAAGATACTTACTGTTTCTTTTCATTCATCTCCCAGGCGTCAAGTATCCGTTCTATGAGCTGACATTTTTGAAAGAGCTGAGTAAAAACAACGGTCCAGTTAACACCGTATACACACTCAAGTGTCAGAACTTTCAAAGGAGTCACAACTCTGGTTACCCAGAGCAGCAGCAAGCAGCAGCTGGCAAGCTAACCGGGGCCATGAAGGCCTGCCTAGCCTACACAAGGTGACAGCCTGTTTCTTCAGAGACTGCAAACCGGGCTCCCCTCACCCCCACTTCAGCAGCATATCGAGTTAGTGGGACGCAGCATCCCTGTCACAGAAGCCGATGACCTAGAGCAATGCCGGGCTTTATCCACCATAAAATGAGACTCCGGAGGACAGGACTGGACCAGAACAATAATGGAATAAAGAAAAGCAGGTCCTGGCCACAACAACAACGTCAACGTGACCTGCACAGCCACCCTCCTCCAGAGCACACTGGTGAGAGTGAGGGCGCTTCTCAGCAAGGACGACCCAGAAGATTCCTCAGTGAACCCATCTCAGGTGTGACACACAACAGAACTACCCTACCCCACTTCTCCCAACCTCAGGCACGCAGTCAGCACCGAAATGTCTTCAATCTACTAACTTTCTTAGACGACAATTCACTGAATGGTGCCAGAATGACTGCTTAGCAGTGCTGTGGACTCAGGACACGGAGAGAGGGGCAGAACGGCAGGCCTGAGGATGCTTACATGTCTCAGCAACAAACTGTCCCCTGCGGCATCCTGGTCGGTTATCGTGCCATTCTCTGTGTTGTCAAAAGGACTTGCAAGGATCAGTGCCACACAAATCTCCACCTGCGTGTGCAGGAAGTTATTCCAGGTGTACTTGAAGAACATGTCCTGCGAGAGAGAGAGCAGCACGGTGTGGACCCAGGATTGAAACCCACTGATTCAGAACCTGTACAGAGCAGCAAATGACTAGCTGACCAGCAGGACTAACGCCAAGGCCCCTGAGGCAGAAACATCACTTCAAAACCGAGACACCAGGGGGCTCACTGGGAGGGCGCAGCAGTCCATGTATGAAGAAAAGATGAGAAGCAGGAAGCTGCTCATATAGAAAGGGAGGGGCTGGTCATACTTTCCAGGCAACACAAGGACAGTGAGTGTTCAATAATCTTCGAGGACATTTAGCAGAGTTTCACTGTAATTCTACTGATGGGGTCTGGGCAGGGGGCTGTGCTAGCTGCAAAATGGGAGAGGAAAAAACCAGGACTCGGAAAAGCATCACCACTCAGCCCAGAAAGCCTCACAGAAAGCCAGAAGGATTAGGAAGGGAGGGGGAATAAGTTTGTCTCATCCTGGTAAGAACCACTGAGCAGGATTTACTGAATGGAAAACTGCTCTTTCTGCACATCTTTACCCAATTCACGGGAAGACGTTAAAAACAACTCGGACGGAAGGCTTAACAGGCGGTGCTAGGGGCCCCCAGGACAGCCAACTCTGGAAGGCACGAAGCAGGCAGTTCCAGTGTGTACTCAGGAGATCGCTGACTGCTTGTCTGATTTCACCATGAATAAAATGACAAATGGCTTCCTAGGAATCTTATCAAATTTCCTATCAATTATGGAGCTCTAAAGGGTGATGATAGAATACATTAACCAGGGGTAATTAATAGTATCAGTAAAACTACAGACTAGTAATTATCTCTTTGGGGAGACCCCAGAGACAAGGAGATGGGTAAATGACAGTCGTGGGGTTCTGTGAGCCAATCAAAGGTGAGACTGTCCCCCAAGGACAATGGTTGGGCTACAAAGGAAATGGCATTCCTTTCAAGGTTCATCTCTCCCCAAAAGGTTCCTGCTCTCTAGGTGGTCTACAGCAATGTCAGTGATGTCGCTGCACCCAGGGAGGAGACCCAGGAACTAGAAGCAGCTCAGGGACACTTGGCAGCTTAAGTACTGGACTATACCCACAAGGTATGGGGTTCAAACTCACCAGCTGCCCCTTGGAGACCCTGTACAGTTAGAATGAACTGATGGCACTTTCCAACAGCAGGCAGCATGACGGTACAGGTAACAGAGCACACCCAGGTGTGAAAGTGGTGTAAATTCAAACTGTGACATCATGTAACAGCCATGGAGTGCCCCGCCGACATGCGGGACCTGAAGCAGGTGCTCTCCCTCATCCAGGACAACGTGGGAAATGACCCTACACAGGATCCTTACAATGTCTGTCAGAGAACCTACAGGGTCTTTAGGATGTCTGCCAGGAAGTGAGCACCACTAGCCCCTCCTCTGAGATACTCCCAAACAAGACAGATGGCGTGAGCCAACGTGAACAACTCTAAGAGTGTCGAATGGATGGCAGGCTGAAGGTGAGAACTCTGAGCTGGTGAGCTCTGACTTAGGACATACTGGAGTTACAGCAAGCCACACTTACAATCACACATGTTCTCATAAGCAGTATGCACTACATACCATGACATTTAATATTTTTATAGCAGACAATGTGGTAGTGTTTAATCTGCTAATGTTATCATTCACAGACGAAATGTTTCCAATCCCCAAAGACAAAGATGAGATTTATAAAGACAGAGAGAACGGAGGTGCTGGACTTCGGGGGAGCGGCCGCCCTTACCAGGATGACGCCGATGCTATTCAGCTCCATCAGATCCTCGTTGATGCTGCTGGAGTTTGTCTGCAGAAGGCTGGAGATCAACCTGATCACGTTCAGGCGGGTGTTCCCCACAGGAGGGTCCAACACACCCCACGTGGTCTTCATCACACTTTTCTGAGGCAGAGAAAGCTTTCAATGAAATCCAGCCACACATCTCCACAGGACCTTTTTACCACGTGAATTAACTGAATCCCCGGACTCTAGGTTTCACAAGAAATCACAGCTCCCCTTCAGCCAAACACCCCACAACGCAAAGAGCTACGGAACGTGCTAAAAGTCATCAAACTGGTTCAGAAATAAGCCCTCAAACTTCACCAAATCTTCAAATTAAACAGACCTGGAAGTGGCCCCTAGATCACAACCCTGAAAAGTGATCAACTAAATCCCATCCTTGCCCATAAAAAACGGGGTGATGGCGGGGAGCAGCTCTACAGTGAAGGCACCAAAGTACGGGGCAAACATTTCAGAAACTCAGCAGCTTGATGGGAAATAGTAGCAAATTTAAAACTTCCAGTTGCCGCATCCCCTCTTGTGTGTGGGTCGCCCCGCACTCTCTAGGAAGAGGAGCTGCTCACACTGCACACTGGAACGCACCCTCACTGACTCGGGGGGAACACAGCCCAGACACTGCCTAGCTGGGGATCAGGGAGACTCCTCTGACTCAATGCTGCCTTGCTTGCTTTTCCTCCTAGAAAGACGACAGCAGTCGTCCAAACCCGTCCAAACCCGCTTCCTCCCAGCTGCAGTGTAAACTGCTTTCCCTTCCCACGCAGAAATCTCTCTTCCCGGCCTATTCTTGGTAGCTCTGGGTGCTGAGCGCCCTACACTGCAGGGGATGAAGCAGAGGCGAAGGTGTGGTGGGCAGCAAGGGGAGGGGCCGCACTGAGGGCAGGGTCACCTTTAACCTTTTATGGCCCAAGTATTTACTGCTTTTGAATTTTTGGTTGATAGCATGTGTTTTCAATAAAGGAAAGACATGCTGCAATCAAAGTTACAACAATGTTTTTTGAGGTAATACCAATTTTGGTAATTTCCCAAGTGGTCTCCAGTGACAGGAAGGGTGGCCTGAGGCCCATTTATTCAGACACCATGCAGTTATACAGGTCCCCACCAGAACTGGGTTAGCAGCTTCCCAAAAGAAGCCAAGAGGCTGGAAATGTTGGTGGGCAACATAGGTCCCATAAGTCACAAAAGGATTAAAAGACAACTCGGAGCCCCCAGAGGCTACAGGGAAGAGAGGGAGGGTAAATAAATATAAGAAGCGAAGCTGGGCTCCTTCCAGACTATGGGTTCCCAGGGAAGTGCCTCTCACACTAATGACACCACCTGTACCAGCCCCAGGGTGTAAGGGAAGCCCACAACTGTGTACGGTAGACACCTCTCTTTTGTCTGCTGTCAGCTAACACACTTCACAAACTCCCAAGTCCTATTCTTCCCATGAATAGAATTTCCACAATTCCTTCCTACAAAAACGGTCTGCCCAAGAGACGGCTATACTGCTCCAAATCTGAATGTGAGAACTCAGCTTCAAAGATGAGCTCCAGGTAGTAACTTCACTACAAAGATGTGAAAAGAAAATGGTCTTTTTTACTGCCAAGAATTTACAGAGGAACGAAATGCCGTGTTTCCTAAGCAGATGAAGATTTTGCTTACTTTCAATTCTACCCCACTTACCGATTTAGTTGATACATAGGTGTACAGAGAGAGTGCTGGGTGGGACCAAAATGGTTCAGAAAAAGCTAGCAGGTGCACTGGGGAGCAGGGTAGGTTTGGCTTCTCCCAAGGTTCATCGATTGCCCCACGACTGGGCTCTGTGAATGATGAGGCTGCCCAGGCATGCGGAGACAGCAGACCTACCTTGGGTGGCTCAAGCAAGAGTTCGTGAAAAGATCCAAGTCTTCCTCGGATGGCTTCGAGAACAGTCTTGTTGACCACACAAGCTGAATGACTCATGCCTGGTGGGCAGATTTCTATATGACCTTCGAATCTGGGAACAAAGCAAGTGGCTTTGATTTATTATAATTCCACAACCGATCAGCAGTGTATGCAACAAAACACCAAAGTCCACACGCAGGGCCACCAAATCGATTCTCACTCACAGAGGCCCTACAGGACAAAGCAGAACTGCTCCTTAGGGTTTCTGAGTCTGGAGCCTTTACAGGAGCAGACAGCCTCATCTTTCTCCCATGGAGCAGCAGATGGACTTGAACTGACAACCTTGCGGTGCGCAGCCCAACACTTAAGTCACTGTACCACCAGAGCTCCTAGTCTAAGTGCTCTAAACCAAAACCAAACTAGTTTGAGTTAGGAGTTAGTTCTCCTAACTCCTAACTATTATCATGTTAATAAAACACCTCTGACCAGAACATCTGGAAAGCTAAAGGAGATGTGCCCACAGAATTGGAAGGCTCCTTTGTCAAAAGACTGCGCTCGTGCCGATAGCTTTTCTTGGATGAAGAACACGGTTTCTGACTGAACAGGTTCTGTTACTCTTGTACACACAGCTCAATCTGTAGTCATCATAAGCCACCACTTACATTATACATTGCATGTGTAATGAGACCCAAGTCCTGGTGGGTGTCTATGGGGTTTGAGGACGAGGTCAGGAGGCGATAGGCTTGCCATGTTCAGTCTACGGGGGAAGCAGATCCATCTTTCGTCATGTGGAATGATCCATTAGAAGTTGTTTCTTAAACAACACTTTTGAGAACAAACAAGACAGCAGATCGGGTGGACGTGCAGTGAGAAGCTCCGTCAGCAACAACACAGAATACTGGACCAAGCAGGCTCAGGGGATGGTCCCAGAGAACTCTGAACCACATATAAAGGAGTACTTAGAAGTTTGGAAGGCTTACAGCTGGGGGAATTTGTAGCAAAAGCAAGAAATCCAGTGCTTTCTAATTCAAGACACTCAGCTGCAACCAGAGCCGCCATCTTGGGCGAGATCAAGCGGCAGAAGGATCAGAGCAGCCATGGATGCCTGACAGAACCGCGGAGATATAGGTGTGGACATTCTTTTCTTTTGGTAGCTATTCATTGGTCTCTCGCTATCTGCGCACCTCCGTTCTGGTGACTAGAGGGGGAGCCTGAGCTAGTGGACACCCCACCCCCTGGAAGGTTCTACCACACATGCGCACAGATCTCTTCAAAATTTAAAGACAGTTTCCACTTAAAACCAAAAGGCCACAGCAAGCCCTGAACTGTTTATAACTAGAAAAAAGGCCTGAACGGGGATTGTGGATCAGGACAGGCAGACTAAAAAGGAAACAGGCAAAAAAATTAAATCCTGAGTTACGTCAAAACGACCAACAGTGGCATCTTGAAATTTCTCAAGAAGAAGAGTGAAAAGAGAAGCCCATTTCCTGATCACATCTACCTGGAGGCAATCAGAAAGCATAAAAAATACCAAAATACACACCCAAGTAAGTATTAAGGCCACAGATAACTCCTGAATATGCCCAAAAAACAGAAGCAGATGACCATACCATCACAGGTCCAGACATGAGATAAAGTGACTGAGGCAAAAGAGCTGGAAGTAGACCTACACTCCATACTGGAAGGTGGGCAGGCTTTGGAAATGCCTACGAAGGAATTCAGAAAAATGATTATAAGGAGTAGAATTGAAGAAATAGAAGCCAGAACTAGTGAGGAAGAAGATAAATCTCTCAACACTACTAAGATACAAGAGCAAACACAAAAAAGGATTAAAAAATCTGAAGAAGGCTTCAGATTCATGGTAGACAACAGGAAGAGGAATAACTTAAGAATTAGCGGCATTCCAGAACAAGAAGAATCACACAAGGCCACAGAGGTAAAGGGGATAGTTGAAGAGCTTCCGGAAGAAAGTTTTGCTAACATCCTGAAAAGTCAAAAGAAAAGCATTCAAGAAGCTCAGCGAAGCCCAGAATGGACAGACCCTAAAAGACAATCAGCAAGACATATAATAATCAAGCTCTCCAAAATCAAAGACAAGGAGAGAATCCTGAAAGCAGAAGTGTTACATACAAAGGCAAGCAAATCAGATTAAGCACAGATCTCTCAACCGAAACCATGCAGGCAAGAAGGCAATGGAGAGACATATATAAAACCCCGAAAGAAAAAAACTGCCACCCAAGAATCCTCTAACCAGCAAAGCTGTCAATCAAATACGATGGTGCATAATCAAAACATTCCAGGATAAAGAGAAGCTAAGAGATTTTGCCAAAGCCAACCCTGCTATAGGAAGTTCTGTGGACTGAGAACCAGCAAGAACACATAACAACTAGAGAATGATGTACGTGGCAGCATCACCCTTAACTCAATTGACAAATGGAAGAGTCAAGAACAGAATAAAATTATATGAACAGAGGAT
>NW_006408558.1:16833424-16862230 GCF_000296735.1 Chrysochloris asiatica
GAGAGGGACTAAGAGCTGGTGGCCAGGAGGCAGACTTGCAGAATGTGCCCTTTGGAGATGTAAATTATTACATATGCCTGAGTGGGTTTTTAAAAAGCTAAAGTGGTGTGTTTGGGGGGCGGGGGGAGATTATAATCATTGTAATGAAACAAGGTGTATAATCTGCTGAATGTAAAACTGATGATCTGCCCTATAAACTTTCACTCAATCCACAATAAAAACCTTAAAAAAAAAAGGCACTTTTATTATTAATTTGCCAAGAGGTTTTCATGGGCACAGAAATTTCCAACTACTGTTTTCTTTTATTGCTGGGCTGTTTCTATTTTATTATTATGATTATGTTTCTCCACCACCAACATAGGGAAAACCCACTTCTCCTCAGACTCAGTGCTTTATCAAGTCGGAGTGGCCTGCACGAACCCACTGCACCACTCAGTGCGGTTTCAAAGCCATTTCAGGAGCAAGGAAGGAGCAGCAGGGCAGGTAGGGCCCCCTGGAGAAGAGTCTCCAAGTGACTGCTGACTTGGGAAATGTGAGCTTCCAGGGGAGCAGACACCATCCAGACTTGAAGTGGGGCTACCAGACACTGCCCTTTCACGATCACTGAGCAGCGATAAAGCAAACCCGGAACTGAGACAGGAAGTTAGAGAGTAGAGAGGCTCTGGTCAGGTGGGGTCACTCTTTTTGCTGCTGTCCCCAAGCACAAACAGGATGAAACACTGCCCGTCGTGCACCATCCTCACACTCCACTGCTGCTGCCGATGTGCCAAGCCGTCTCGTTGGGGGTCTTTCTCTTTTTCACTGACCCTCCACTTTATCAAGCATGACATCCTTCACCAGGGACTGGTCCCTTCCGATAACATGTCCAAAATGTGACACACCCTGGCGTCTAAGGAGCGTTTGGGCTGTACTTCTTCCATCATAGATTTGTTTGTCCTTCTAGTAGTCCGTGGTGCTTTCAATATTCTTCTACAGCATAACTCAAATGCATCAATTCTTTGTCTTTATTCACTGTCTAACTTTCACATGCATACGAGGCTACAGAAAACACCATGGCTTGAGTCAGGTGCACTTCAGTCCTCAAACTGATGTCTTCGCTTTTAAACATTTGAAAGAGGTCTTGTGTACCAGATGTGTCTAATGAAATATGTCAATTGATTTCTTCACTGCTGCCTCATTGAGTGTTGACAGTGGATCCAAGAAAATTCTTTGACAACTTGAATCTTTTCTCCACTTATAATGTTATCGTAGTGGTTACGAATCGGGCTGCAAGCCGCAAGGTCAGCCAGCTGTTCCGCGGGAGAAGAAGATGAGGCTTTCTGCTCCCGTAAAGATTTACAGCCTCGGAAACCCTGTACAGGGTCATTATGACTCGGAACCAACTCCGGCACATAATAACAACAACGTTATTTATTGGTCCAGTGTTGAGAATTTCTGTTTTCTTTACATTGGGGTGCAACTTATACTGAAGGCTATGGTTTTTAATCTTCATCAGTATGTATTTTTAAGTCCTCTTCACTTTCAAAAAAAACAAGGTTGTATCATCTGCACATCACAGGTTATTAATGAGCCTTCCTCTAATCCGGATGCCACATTCTTCATATAATCCAACTTCTTGGATTATTTGATTAGCACACAGTTTAAAAAAGAATGATGAAAGAATACAACTCCGATGCACAGTTTAACTAATTTTAAACTATTCAGTGTCCCCTTGTTCTGTTCATATGACTGCCTACTGGTCTGTATACACAACTAAGTGTTCTGGAATTCTCATACTCTGCAATGTTACCCATAGGTTGTTGTGATTCACACAGTCTAAAGTCTTTGCATAGTTAATAAAGTACAGGTAAACATCTTTCTGGTATTTTCTGCTTTCAGCCAAGATCCACATACAGTCAGCATTGTTACTGTTAGAACTCGTTCCATGTCCTCATCTGAATCCAGTTTAAATCTCTGGCAATTCTCTGTCAATATACTGGTCTTCGATCATTAGTGTCTAACACATCAAATCTGTTCTTGATATGATTTCTAAATTCAGGTTGGGTATGTTCAAGGTCAAATTTTGGCTCTCATGGACTTGTTTTAATTTTCTTCAGCTTCAGCCTGAGGTTGCATATGAGCAACTGGTGATCTGTTTCACAGTCAGTCCCTGGCCTTCTTTTAGTAAACGATATGGAACTTTCCTACCGTCTCTTCCCATAGATCTTGTCGATTTGATTTCTGTGAATTCTACCTAGTGAGGACCATGTGTATAGTCATCTTTTATGTTGTTTACAAAAGATATTTGAAATGAGAAAGTCATTGGTCTTGCAAAATCTCCAGCATTGTTTCTATCACTAAGGCTATATTTTTCAACTACTGATATTTCTTCTTTGTTTCCAACCTTTGCATTCCAATCACTAGTAATTATCAATACATCTTGACTGCATGCTTCATCAATTTCAGACCGAAGAAGTTGGGAGAATTCTTCAATTTCATCATCACTGGCTTTAATGGTTTGTGGGTAAATTTGAGTAATAGTGGTATTAACTGGTCTGCCTTGTTGTTGTTAGGTGCCATCGAGTCAGCACCGACTCACAGCAACCTTATGCAGAGCAGAACGAAACACTGCCCGGTCCTGGGCCAACCTCACAATTGTTGCCACGCTTGAGTCCATCGATGCTGCCACTTGGCCAATCCATCTCGTTGGGGTTCTTCGTTGCTTTCTCTGACCCTCCACCTCACATATAGATATTATCCTATCACAGACTATGCTGTACTTCAAGATAGTTGAAATGTTCTTTTTGATAATACATGTGACACCATGTTTCTTCAATTTGTCATTCCCAGCATAGTAAATCACGTGATTGTCCGATTCAAAATGGCCAGTGTATCAGTCCATTTCAGCTCACGAATGACTAGGATATCGATGCTTATACTAGCTTACAAAGTTCTTCAAACTAGTTTTCTGCACAGTTCAGGCAGACGATGAAGGCTTACGTAGTAGAACTGATAATACTAAGTGATTCAATTTCCACATTTTCAACTTCCAAGGGTATCCTCCTCTCCAAGCACACTCAGCGCCTACCTAGTGGCTATCACAAAACAGGCCTTAATAAGCATGTGCTACATAGCGCTGCGCTCTCCACCCCTCCACTTCACTCTTTCAGGAGAGAAGGGTCTCAGAAGAGGAGATAAAACATTTTCACTCCTTACTTTTATATTCAACCAAAATCTGTAAACAATTCAACAAACTTCTTTAAAATCCTAATGGAAATCTGAGGTACTGGGGAATGGAGAAAAAGAACATCAGTCATTCCTGCACGCCCTCGAAGTCCTCACCAAGAGGACACTTAAATGACTGCCAGCTGTCTACCTCTGCAGCAGCATGTTTCCGGAGGCCTCGTGCTATCGGCTTCATGAGCTGCAGTGCCCTTGGATGTGAAACCATAAAGAGCCATCTACAAGTCTGAGTCCACCTCCCTCAGGGAACCACCACTGAGAGGAGGGCAGCCCACTGACCAGGTGCACTGCGCTGTCTTTCAACTTCTGTGTGCAAGAAATTGCTTTCCCAGTACCTGGGTGATGAGTCAGAATTCTGATGTGCCTGCAGCCTGTTGGGGACCCCAGGGATATGAGCACAGACTTCGGGGGTTATGCTCTTCAACACACCCGCCTATGAGTCACCGGGCTTGAGACTCCAGGGCAGCTACATAAACCATGATGTAGGAGGAGCAAAGGCAAGCTTACGTGGGCCGGCGCGTCTCAAGTAATGTCAGCAGTATCTGGATCACACTAACGATGGCCGATTCTGTTTTCTCCTTGTGGAAAAGATTTGACAGCAGCTGCTCTATGATTTCTTGCCTAGGGAAGGAAACAAAACAAGTCAAGTCCCAACTGCAACGCCACGTTAACACTAACGGCTTCAAAGGAAAAGGTCCTGGTAAAGACAGACAAGTGCTACAAACAAGTTCACCCTCACTGGGGCAGGCTGCTTTTATATTTTATTTTTCACTGAATTATTAACGTTGGCAAATGATTCTGTTTATATAAATATGAGAACTCATATATATATGAGAGGGCTTCAAAATGGTCATGGAACAATAAATTCCAAGAGAATAGCATTCTCCTACAACCTTTCAGAAGCTCTCTCATATATGTGTGTAGTTATTTTGTTGTTGTTAAGTGTCGGTGAGTTGGTTCTGACACATAAGCCCATACAGGGTTTCCGAGGAGTAGCTGGTGGATTTGAACTGTCAACCTTGCAGTTAGCAGTCCACTGCTTATCCTACAGTGCTACACCAGGGCTGTTATTGTTGTTAAGTGCCATCGAGTCAGTTTTGACCCACAGCAACCCTGTACAGGGTTTCCAAGGAGGGGCTGGCGAGCTTGAACTGTCAACCTTGCATTGCAAACGGCTTTACAGTCTGGCACATTAACCCATAGTGCCAGCCCAGGGCTCTGTAGGTACATTTTATACACACACACACACACACACACACACACACACACACACACACACACCCTACCTAGTCCCCTCAGCAAAGTCATCTGGGCCTTGCTTTCCTTTGCCACTCTTGTGCAGAGCCAAGAACTCTATCAAGCCTGGGAGCTTCCCTTCCCTTTCAGGTGGGGTGAGGGTGGTGGCTGGGAGAGTAGAAAGATTTAGAACCCTTCACCTGCACAAAAGGAAAAATTTTCTCCAAAAGCCTAATTGTAGCTCACCAATGTTTCCATCAATGTGTGATGGACAAAGAGCTAAAACAGGTTGAAAAAGACATTGTTACATCTTATTCAACAACTGAAGTTCAAAAAACCAAACTGAGGTAGCGCCTTTGAACTGCTGCCTGCATTTGCTCCTCCCGGCCCCCCCATGTCTGCTTGACATACTCAGCTAATGAAGAAACATGTTGAGTAATAATCCATCAGCTACACTTATAGGGCTGTTGTGAAGAGTCCCCGTCCCACCACCCGATTCCTTAGGCTCTCCGTGGCTCCTGGATTCCACGTGCACTAAGAGACTAAAAGCCTCCCTGAGGGTGTCCATAGAGCTGGACTGTCTGTCGCTGGGTGTTCAGTTGGCAAAAATGCCAGCTCCCCACCCCCCAGAGGCAACTGAGCTTCATGGTTCCAGAATACCCTGGACCAGCCTCTTGCAGTTGAGGGTAGGCAAAAATAAATCCAGCATAAGGCCTAACTTCAGAGGCCCCCTTGCAAGAAGTTTTCATGTCATCACAGCCCAGCATGACAATTGGTCTCGAAGGAAAACCACCTCAGAAGTCCTTCAACGCTGGGCCGTCGACCGAGTAGCAGACTGGAATTAAGTTCTGGGAGACAGATTGCCTTTTGCAATGCAGAGGGCACAGTGAGGATCAGTCTGTCCCACCACACAGTGGCCCCATCTTAGGTGGGGGGTGCTGCCTTACCACAGAGCCCAAGCACATGTCCACAATACTGCTGCCCACTGGGAGGGGCAATCCAAGAGGACTCAGCCATTTCCTGGCCACATTAGAGTGAAGTCTGTCCGTACCCACGAACAATGGGTGAAAACAACGGGATAAGCAGCCAATGTCTGATAGACAAAACTTAACAACACAGTAGCTATGTGGTGTCCCGTGTCTTACCTAAACATACACACATCACCAAGGACAGAACAGAAAACAAACATACTGAGCTTACTAAAAGGAGAAAAGTAATGCCTGCTTTCAGTCTTGAAAGAGCAAGGTTTCAACATTCAAGAAACACACGTACACTGTCAAATGCAAAGCAGGGCGCGCCTGGAGGAGCTGCGGTCCAACTCGCCATGTGAGCAGTCATCCTAAATTGCAAAGCACGCATTGCATTTCAAGACTTTGTACAGGACAAAGAAACACAACAATGCAGAGCAGCCCGTTAAAAATGTTTACAAAGACTGCATGAAATATTGTTTTGAATGTACTGGATTAAACAAAATATCTGAAAATCAGTTTCACCTTTTTAAAGCATGTTTAATGTGTCTAGTAAAAAACCTGACCTCACACGTGGTCTGTACACTGTGTCCATTGCACAGCACTGCGGTGACGCCTAGGGAGTCACCGTTTCCTAAGCTACTCACACACGGTTCCACCGAATCACAGTACAACTGCTAATGTTTCCACGGGGAATGTCTACTTGTTTGAAGTGTGTGCCTGTTAGGACATCAGAATATTGAAAGGGACAGGAAACGGGACATTTACTCCGAAGCTGATCATCACGTCAAATTTAGCTACCTCAGAGACTCACCCTCCTTCCTAGTCTACCTCCTGGGAAATACAACTTCCCTTCTCCAAAGAGAAAGAGAAGTTACAACAAGATGGCTTGTCTCTCTCAACTTGTTCCTTGTCTGTCCCCTACTTGCCAAGGAAATCGCACAGCAGTGTTTCTTACTGAAAGGGCTTTCCTGGGAGTGGAGCCTCAATACATAGGACTGAGAGAGGGCTGACGAAGTCACTACCAGTATTTGACAGTGTTAAACCCCAGAAGAGTAACCATGTCAGGAACGGAAGCAAACCTATCCTTCATACTTCACTCGAGAGTTCAAGTTGTGTGTTAACTTGGCTGGGCCAGGAGCTCAATGGCTTGGCAGTTACAAAGTAGGAATCCCCATGATGAGCTGGACTAGAATCGTCTCCCTGGTGAGATCTGCTCTGAGCAGTCAATGCACTGACAGTGCTTTGGGGCTGTGATCTGTTTTCACTATACTGGACATCCAGGCAAAGCTGGCTGGCTTTCTGCTGGGTCTGGATTCTGCAGCTGGCTCAGCATCTGACTTCCAGTTCTTTGGGCTTGAGCCAGCAGCCTGCAGTATTGTGTGCCGATCCTGGCCGATGCTGGCATTGGATTAGATTCATTTTCAGCCAGAAGCCTGCCTTATGACAGGCCGATCTTGGAATCCTTGGACACACAGACTTGGCACTTGCCCACCTCTACACTGATGTGAGCAATTTCCTCTACATAAACCTCTCTGTGTGTGTGTGTGTTTACAAATACAGAAGGTTCACTGTTTTGCTTCTCTAGTGAACCCAGTCTAAGACAGCAGTGCTAACTGCACTTACCAAGGCAGAGGCGGAAGTGCCCGGCTGTCTCCCCTACCATCACCCTCAGCTGTCTGGACACAGCCTGGTTTAGCTCTCCTGGGCTGTGGTAACAAATAGCATGAGTGGGAGGGTGGAACAGCCAGGAGGTTAGAAGTCCTAATACAGGGTGGGAGCTCTATGGGAAGGTGTTTTCTCTTTGTCAGCTGTGGAGGATGATCCATGGCTCTAGTTTTGCTCCTGGCTGACCTTTATATGGTTTGAGGTCTCTCTTCCTCCATTTCTGCTTACTAACTTGTGCTTAGAGTCCTGGTGTGGTCCTGCAGGATATAAGTTCAGGACCCCAACATCTGTCTGAACGACAAGGCCGGCAGTATCAGAACTCCTATACTGGGTCCCTATGAGTTAGCCCTAACAAGAACAGGCTGTGTTTAATCTGTTGCATATTTTAAAGGAGACTGACTCAAACGGCCCCTTCCAGGAAGCCTGTCTCATTAATGTAACGAAGACAACCCACTGGATACTAGTTACAGGCATTGTGTTTAGCCACTTCAACAACAAATACTGCATTTTTACACAAGTAACAGCCTATACAGGGTCACTCTGATAGCAGAGTGGTTATGAGAATTGGCCTACTAACCCCAAGGTCAGCAGTTTGAAACTATCAGTGGTTCTGTGGGAGAAAGATGAGCTTTTCTGTTCCTGTACACAGGGTCGCTATAACCACCACTAACACCACAGCATCCTATGAGTCAGAACTCAAGGACACTTAACAACAACAGTTTTTTGCACACAGCCCTCTCACCTGTTCGTTTCCTGTACATATTACATGCGTATGCATATTATAGGTGAGGGTATTATATACAGGAAAATACAGTATTCTCAGGAACACAGGTCAAATTGTTGTTGTTATGAAAGTGCCATTGAGTCAGTTCCGACTCACAGCGATCCTGTAGAAGGTTTCTGAGGCTGTAATCTTTGTGAGATCAGAAAGCCTCACCATTCTCCCACAGAGTGCAGCAAGTGGGCTAGAACCACCAACCTTGTGGTAAGCAGTCCAGTGCTGATCCTACAAAGCCACTGCACTCCTCCAGGTCAAATGAGTCTTTTCATTTCAAAATGAAATAAATATGCCCACGCTGAAAGTGGATGAATCCAGAAAAACTACTATGCACAGGCTGTCTGTTTCCAAACTCCCAGATTATACCGTCTCTGAAGAATGAGGCAAAAGCTGTACAAAGATACAAAGGGCTGCATACCACGTCTGAAGAAACAGACCCTTCAAACCAAGTCTGGAGGTTCAGCAGCAAGGGTGTCTACACCTCGAGTAGAATGTCTGATAAAAACTGCTGCTGAAACATGGGTCAGCTTAATTCAATCCTTTCCCCATCAAAGGGCCTTCCAAAGCAACGAGAACAGTTATACCATGACTGCTGAATCTTGTGGTGACTCGAGAGAACACATGCAAGTAGGAAGAAAGATGTCAGGCTGTCACCTTCTGACCCTGTGCGTCTCTACTGGGATCAGAGATCGGCAAATTTCCTTTCACACCTTCCCATCCACCCAAGGTTATTTCCAGGGAGACGATTCTAACAGGTTAAGAAATACTTACCAGCAGCTCACCAGGGGAGCAGCAAGATTTAAAACAAAACAAAAGCAGCAGAACATAGCGGCAAACATACTTTTCTAGAGTGGCGAGCAGGGGATCTGGTTCTGCACTGTTCTGAATTTGTAACATCTGGTCTCTGCTCAAACGAATAATTTCACAGAGCGACTGAGATGCATTTGAATGCCGCTATAAGAAAAAAATGAACAATTGTAACTATAAAACACATAAGAGATTACATTTATCATAGAAAATTAGGATACTTATAATGACTGAAATAACACTAATTAGCAGCAGCTGTCAGCTGAGTTCTGGTATGACACTACAGGATAAGCACCAGGCTGCTAACTGCAAGGTCGACAGTTCAAACCCACCAGTTGCTCCTAGAAAACCCTATACATGGTGGCTATGAGTCAGAACTGACTCAATGACACTTAACAACAGTAACAACAGTAAGCTTCGATGACTTCAAAGTTAGCCCAAAGGAAATATCTGCATCAGAACAATCACCTTCCCTGAATACCAACACATAGAGCTGTTACTCTGGGCAGGAAGGTGGGACCAAAATTCTGATAATTCTGGTAATTTTTTCTAGCTGCATGTTGTTGCTGTTGTTAAGTGCCGTTGAGTCGGTTCCGACCCATAGCGACCCTGTACAGGGTTTCCGAGGGTGTAAATCTTTACGGGAGTAGAAAGCCTCATCTTTCTCCCGCGGAGCGGCTGGTAGTTTCGAACCGCTGACCTTAAGGTTCGCAGCCCGAACCACTACGCTACAGAAAATATATCCCTTAGCCATGTACTTTTATCAGAATACAAAGATGCGCATATTTCTGATTGAAAAACAAAACAAACCCAAGGCAGAAAGTTCTGGAATACACCATTAGGTAAGACAAAGCATTGCCCTCCAAGTACACCAAGTGCTTCTCCTCCCAGGAAAGCGCTCACATCTCAGCACCCACAGGTGCGCTCTTCTCCTGAGGTCTGTGGAACAACAGCCTTACCAGGACATCAGGACCTGTGGGCTCTCTCTCACAGCACCGCACTCACCCACCCCCACCCCTGCCCCAGGACCAAGCAAGACTGCTTCTAAGACTTTCCAGGACCGACCATCATTACGGGAGCAGCTGCTGGGTTCGAACTGCTGACCTCACAGTTAGTCCAGCACTCAAACCACTGTGCCACTAGGGCTCCATGCAGTAACAGGGCTGTCCAAAAGGCAACTTAACTCTAACAAGTCAATCAGGGAGGTGGCAAACACAGAGCTGATGTCAACAAAGCTCTGTCCTCAGAGAATGCGGGTGGAGCGGGCCTTCTCCTGGCCATCTCTTGGGGGGGGGGGAGAAGAGGCCCTGTAGACAGGGACAACACCCTAGCGCCATCTATCAGCTCTTCTGTCTAGAGCATGAGGCCAGTGCAGACCAGCCACACGGTCTCCACAGCTGACCATGTGGTCCTGGAAGGTCAGCAGCCTCACTCCCCACCCCCCGCAGCAGTCCTTCCCACCCCCATGGAACAGACACCTCCTCTCCCTCCAGAACCCAGTCAATGGCTCAGAACCACTGCCACCAGGGACACAGAGCAGCTCAGTCTTGGGGGATCACCAGCCGCTATAACAACTGTTGTGAAGTGCCATCAAATCGGTTCCAACTCATACTGACCCTATGTAGAGTTTCCCAAGGAGCAGCTGGTGGGTTTGAACTGCCAACCTTGCGGTCAACAGGCCAGCGCTATATCTTACAGATGCCCCTCCCCTTTTCTTTGGAAAGCCTGTTTTGATGAACTCCACATAGCCGAGGGTTTGAGCAGCCCAGAATGGACATCCCTCTTTGTGGGCAAGCACCTCCTTGGGCTCCATCTCGAGGGTCCCCCCTATCTTAGAGGGCTACCTGGAGGGCTGGGCCCGTGACACAGCCTGCCTCTCCCTCACCTGGACTGTCGTGTCTGCAGTGCTTGAATACTGACAACCTCACCCGGCACTGCCCGACACCAAAGGTGTCAGAACAGGGCAGCCTGGGCGCACATGCCCCAGGAGGCCTCCCTAACCCACCAGCACCCTGCATCAGGCCCCCCCTGCTCAGAGCAGGCATCACTCTGAAGCTGGGAGAGCTCTCGCCACCACAGGTGGCCACATCAGGTGAGTTACGATAGGTGTCAAGAGAACAAAGAGGTGTGGGGTAGACAGGGGTGCCAAAAGCCAGCTCTAGACAGGTGGCGCTCCAAAACCAGGGTCTGCAGGCCCATACTTCTGGAACTTTTCTGGGTACCAGCAAACAGTCACTTTTTTAATTAGCCACACCAGATTGTCACTGTCCCCCCCATGTTTGTGGATGGGCCGTGCTGCACCACAACCACACAATGTGCCCAAGAACACAAGGTCTCCTTCATGAGCCCAGCCACCAGTGCAGGGGCACTTACATCTTCCTCCTGAGCTGGATGGACAATTTCCACAAGCCTCTGGATGATCTTCTCCTCGTTTAACCACTACAAAACACGGAGAAAGTGGTGAGAGCCCAGCAAAGATGGACATTCTTGCAAACACCCACCACAGCTGAAGTGGAAGATTACAGGTGCCTAGGGACACTGACCACACAACAGAAAATGACAGGTGCTCCAAGGGAAATACCAGCAACCACAATAGCCACTCCCCGACATTCCACATCCACGTCCCAACACTCAGTGTTGGGCCAGCGCTCACACTCAGCACTGAAAGGCCTACTGACCACTTACTCAAACAGGAAGGGGCTATACTCTGAATTTCAGAAATAGTGAGAAAAGCAACTGGATAACTAAGCCACAGGGGGGACAACAAACGAAAGTACATTTCTGATTTCCTAAATCACCACAGAAAATATGGGGGCGGGAGGAGAGCCACAGACAAAGCAGGGTTGTCACCGTGTCCTGTTTGCTGGCAAAGAGCCGGCACCACGGCCACCCTAGTCTCTCTGGACCGATGTGTGAAAGGTTGCTCACTGAGTTGTTTTAGCTTTGAGGAATAAAATGATCCTGTTTTCAGATAGTGGTCTTGGGGAATTACAGGATTTCAATAAAGGGAGAGAAACTAGGGAGAAATCATTTTAAGAAAATGTTTTCTGAAAGCTAAGAGGACCCAAAGGAGCAGAGGAACCTGAGCTCCTGTCCCTTAAACTAGAACATGAAGGGACCCGACTAAGGAGAGCAATGTGGGAAACCCTCACACAATGTGGGCTTACTGTAAATGCCACCAACAGCCCCAAAGCCTTAAGGTTAAGGGAGACGGTAGGAGAGACCCAGCATGTGTGACTCCAGTCACCAGGAACACAGCAGCGAAAGGAAACCAGCCGTGACCAGGCATCAGGAGGACCCCGCACGGTAGTCATCTGGGGGAGCTTGTGAAAGGGCCAGCGCAGTGTCCTCTACAGATGACGGCAAAGCCCTATGTGGGCAAGGATGGGGGTGGGAAGGAGGACAGAGCAGGGTGACTACCAGGAGACACTGTGAGTCTGGCTAGGGTGTGAATTCATCAGTCTGTGACCCCCGTTGCCCCATCACCAGAACCAGCACTTTCACTCCAGCGCACATTGGACTCACGCCCCTGAAACAGACTTAAGACAGTCAGGAGTTTCTAAGCACCCTCCCCCAACTACACCTTTACTGTTACTAAGGAGTGGAGGAGCTACTCCTCTATTAACCACCGACCACCGTATCTTCCAGGAATGGACTTAGGCCTATGACAACGGGCCTTAAAGTCAATCCTAGAAGTCACCAAAGGAATAAATCCATTCAAGCATACCCTTTGGGGCAAAAAAATTAATTCCCAAAAGGAGATGACATTTCCCCTTATAATAACCCAAATGTACAGAGCCCCACCCACCCACCCCCTCGTCCTCCAGTCTTCCTAGAACCCCACACATCTCCTGAGGAAGACTCCTGCCACCAAAAATGTACTTCAAAGAGATCAGCTGTCCCCGGTCCCCACACTCCTGGCCTGCACTCGAAAGCACCTCTCAGTCTCAGTCTGGGTCACTTCCACTGATCAGAACCAGCCAGCCCTTCGACTCTGACTCAGAGGGACAAGGCCTGCTGCCCCTCCTACCCTGACAGACCTTCCTCTCACTCTCCTCTCTCTCTCTTTAGGCCCCTCAGATTTCCACAAAACTCATCTGCCAATAAGGTCTAAGTTTCCAGGCTGAGGTTAAGGGTGGGATGGACTGCGGAATTGTTCAGGGAAAAATGCACTGAAGGGAAAGAATGGGAGCGAAGACGAGACAGAGAGCTGGGGAAAGGCAATGGACAAGAGCCCACAAGAAACCTCCAACCTCACCTTCAGCCCCACTCCAACCTGTCCTTCCTCTGCTAACCCACAAGTGCCTCTCTCCAGTTTACAATGTGTGCCCTGAGTAATCATGGGAGGACATTAACTTCGGAAGCCAGACCTGCAGCAACTCTATTTGAACTTGTACAAAGAGAACCCTGTCAGCCAACGCCAGCCCCATGTGTGACAGGCCCTAGCCCTACTCACGTTGAGCACATCCTGCCTGGGCTGGGGGGGCTCGATGCAGGTCAGGAGCCTGAGCAGCAGGTCCATGATAGCAGAGGTGCCTATGTGCTTGATGAGAAGGTCTACAAAGTCACGCTTCGTCTTCAGGAAGCCCACAATCTACAGGGGAACAAACCAGACACGCAGAGACCTGGAGCTGGACACCTGACCACCCCACTCCCTGACCCTGACCCCAGGAATGGCAAACTCCCAATTCCTAGGATGTCAAAGCAGGAAAACAAAGGCTCCCAAATCATCCCACATTCTTTGATTGAAACACATCATAATAATGCTTTTTTTCTATTCACTTTATTAAAGAGGAGTCTATGTGTGTGTATGTAAAAACTGTAATGCACCTAGAAAGAGCAAGTGAACACTTAAGTCCATGAGACTTCACACCGAAGCACAGGATTCAGTTTCACAATCTTCATTATATTTTTAACAAGTAAGAGAAACAGCACTCCAAACATCAAGATTTCTATTTCCGTCAACGTAGCTAATGCACCTGCTACACATGGCACACTTGGGTTTCAGATGGGCAGGTCCCCTGATTTAATTTCCATGGGGAGAAAGGTGGGAGGAGATGATGATAGGCACTTGAAACCAAACCACACTTCCTGCCGCTGAGTCAGTTCAGACTCCTCGCCTCCCTGTCTAGGGCTCACAAGACTCCACTTTACAGGACAGAAAGCCTCCATGGAGCAGCTGCTGGGTTTAAACCACCGACCTTGTAGTCAGCAGCCCAGTGACTAACCCACAGTGCCACCAAGGCTCCTGACAGGCTCCGGAGGGACCTGAAACCAGTAACAGGCATCTGACTCTGCCCTCAGGGTCTCCTGTGCACAAAAGAGGGGTCCATGATGGAATGTCTGGGATGGAATGTCCACGACAGAAATCCACAGCAGAATGAATGTTCCAAGAGGGCAAGGCCAGTGTGTGACCCAGGTGAAGACAGGGAAGCACCCACAGGTGCTTCCAATACCCAATGGGAGGAGAGCTATGAGGCAGGGATGAGCAGCAGGTGGTTCCACACAACAAGGACGCCTCGTCAGAGCTGGCTTCTCTACACAAGGAGGTTACACGGGATCACCGAAGTCCTCAACATAGAATATGCAGCATGAATCACAGCTGAGTCTCACAGGAGTTTAAAAAAGCGCAACCAAGAGAAGGAAACAGTCACACATGACCAAAATCTGTCATGATTCAGTGACACAGCCAGGACCTGGAGCCTGTGATCAGCTTAATGGGACAGAGCACCTGCACCATGGGGGGGCGTTTCCAGGACTAAGTCGTCTGTCTCACCCTGAGGTGCCCTGCATAGAACACAGGGCCTAAGCCACACTGAGCAGGAACCTTCCCAGGATTCCTGGCAGCTGCATAGATCCTAACACCTCATGTCACAGGAAATCCTGAGTCCCACGGGCAATTCTCAAAGGGCAGAGACCTGTCCCTGGGCTGGTTCTCTAGTTCTCTGGTCACCAGCCACAGTGTCCAAGCCCCAGGATGACACTGCCCTTTGCTCAGATTTAACTGGGTTTTGCTACCATGGTAACACACATAATGTTGGATCTCGAGGCCCAATACATGTACTCAGAGCCCCAACAAGGTTTTAGGTGGGTTCCAGCTCTAGTGTCCACCATACATGTGGACTGAAAACCAGGTCCCACGAATTTGGGTTCACTTAACACGAAGTGAGGAGGTAGTACGTGGAGGACTGTCAGAGCCCCTCAATTCCAGCTCCCACTGCCTCTGAGGACAGGTCGGGAATCTCAGGTGGACAAGGCAGATTCCCAGCTCTACAACAAGCAGCAGCACAAGACTCTAGGAAACCAGTCCTGAGTTCTGGACTATTACAAACTTTTAGGAAGGTAATGTATAGCTCAACTGAGAGCCCGAAGGAACAGCTAAGCCTGTCTGCATACAGCAGGTACCCACTTGGCCTAGGCACAGAACACCTGAAAACAAAAACCTGCTGCCGGGTAGTCGGTTCCGACTCACAGCGAAGCTGCACAACGCAGCTGTACTGCCCCAGAGGACAGCCTTATAGAAGTAGACTGCCCTGTCTTTCTCTGGGAGAGTAAACGGTGGCTTCAAACCCCCAACCTTAGGGTTAGCAGGCAAGCACTTTAACCACTGTGCCACCAAGGCTCCTCAGACAGAACCTACTGGGCCTGAATAGCTCCCTGTCCTAGGTGTCTGCTGAGAGGAAGGAAGCAGGGTCCAGAGGGCTGACTATGTCCCGTACCCACCCCAGCTCAGGCAAGTCTGCACAGGAGCGCTGCGGCTCTGCTCGTCCCTTGGTGCCTGTTCCCATAAGTGGATTTGAATCTCCTGGCAGGCAGAGTCCTGTCCACACCAGTACTCCCTGGAGCAGTGGTCCTCCAGCTCTCACATGTGCAGGAACCATCTGGGAGGGCCATGAACGACCCGCACTGCTGGTCCCACCCTAGCGCTACCAGAATGGTTGATTCAGGAGATCTGGGGTGGGTTCCAAGAACTTGCTGCTGCTGCTGGGGCAGAGAGCACACACTGGGAACCGCTGTCCAAACAAGAGAGCCTGTGCACAGCAACATGCCAGGCACATCCGAGTTAGGAACAAAACAGAAGGAAAAAGAAGGTGCCAGGGCGGAGAGACATCAGGAAGCAAAGGGCCAGCAACAAGAAGAGGTACATGTGCAGACAGTCTGTGTTCAGATGTCCCGTTTTGGAGCAGCATCAAAATAGAAATGATCACTGTTGGTAGAAGCCCACCACCAGGCATACTGATGTGAACACTTTTTAACTGAAGCTTCATTTATGATCATCCTTAGGAAAAAACAAAATCAAAAGTCTGTAACTACATCAGACTCAGATTCCGTTCACACATCCAACCACTGAGTTGTCCCCACATGGGATCCAATGTCCTCATGCTTCTAACCCTTTGCCAGAAGAGGAACCAGAGCGTGCTAACAAATGGAGCAACATGTGAGGCGCGGAGACGGAGATCTGACAAGAGTGTATTTCCTTCATTAGTGTGTGCTCGCTCCAGTGAGCGGAGAGGACATTCAAGGTTGAAAACACAGTTCCTTTAGAGTCTGGACTTAGTATACTCAGAACCAAATTTCTGGAGAATCATCTCCTGGGAATGAGCAGCCCTAATACTTACCTTCTGGAAAACAATAATTACCTGTTCAGGTTTTCTGCTGATAAGAATACTTAGCACCTTGCTGAAGAAACTGGCAAGTAGTGGGTTCAAGGGGGAATCGTTTAGGAGGAAGCTATATAATTTCATGAGCAAGGCCTCGTCTTCTCCCAGTCTATCATTCATCTGGGAGACATCGGAAGTGAGCAGCTCACAGGATATATTTGGGTACCTAGAAGAACAGGATGCACGGGTCATCGTCTGTTATCACAGTTTCATGGCACAGATTTAAGCACACATCAGAAAGGCTTCCGGACATCTTGTGAAAACAACAAAATCTTCTGGGAATGAGAAAAATCGTTTCAATGCATTCTACCCAGATGAAAGTGAATTTTCTAATGTGTTAGAAGTCTTGCTTCTAAACCAAGTCTCAAGAAGAGCACATTTTCCCCAACAAAGCCAGCGCACCCCTAGGACTCAGGGCAGGTGGAGGAGGAAGAGTTCTGAAGGAGGCGTTTGAAGGTGACCGGGCTGCAGCATGCCTAAGCAACTGTCGGGTTCTGGTCCCAGGACACGCACTGCACACGGTACCTTGTCGGCGCCTTGCAGACAGCTGAGCAGTCGTCTCCATTTTAAAAAAAAAAATTGTTTTTTTGGGGGGTGGGCCTTGCAAATGGTCTTTTGGGGTCGTTTTGAGGGAGGTTTATCAAGTGTTCCATCTTCTCTTGATCTTGTTCAAGTAAATAACCCAACCTACTAAAGTGGTGAGCCGCCCTCAGCCTGAGTTACACGGCAGAAACTGCAGGCGGAAAATATTCTTCATGCTCCCTTCCCAGGTCTCTGGGGTTTAGCGGAGACACACAGCGAACCACCTCGCTGTCTCTCACTCCACAGGAAATAGTGGTATGCCTACTGGGGACCTGCTCACTGGCTCTTCAGACTCCATAGCTTTAGAAAGACCGGCACCCCACAGCAGACTGTCTTCTTAAAACTGGGCAGATCCTTTTTCTCACTCCTTGCTGCAAACTCCTTAGTAACCATGGAGCCTGAGCCCATCCAGCCTGCCCTCCACCTCACTGACAGGACCAGTCTCTGCACTCCCACACCTTCCTGGAAAGCTGCCAGGCTCAGCTCCAATGCTGACCATGACAGGGAGGGAGGGGGCCAATAGCTACAGGCAGCTGTGTGACCAGAGAGAGGCAGGGCCTGTGGGCAGGAGCCTGCATGGCACAGCACAAGGTGCTCTGAGGCAGAAACTCCGATTTTGAATTCCCTGCCCTATCAACTGACAACCGACCAGAGAGTCACAGACCTCAGAGGAGGAAGGCTACACACTAGGAGAGGGTCCCAAAAGGCGGCTGGGAAGGGAGGAAACCCATGGGAAGGAGGAGAACAGCAATGGCAGGTGAGCAGGCACGAGATTCCCCCGCCAGTGGCTTCCGCTATGGGTTTGTGGCTCCATGAAGATCAAGGGCCCCTCATTGATGGGACACACGAGTTCATACACTGTCCCCCCCAGGAGAGAGTAAAGCAGTGGTCAGAGGTGCAGCTTCTGGGCCACACCACTTGGTTCAAAAGCTACTTTCACTGTTCACTGTATTTTTCCACATATAATGCACCCACACAAATATCACACAATCACATAGCAATAATAAAAACCTACCATGTGAGGCTGTTTGTAAAAACTGTATAATGCAATCATTACTTGCAAAAAAGGTATGGTGCAAGCTGTGTGTCCTTGCACAAGTTACTTAACCTCTCTGGGCTTCGTTTGCAACATTAGGACAACAGTCTATCTCCTGGGAAGAGGGCCTGGTATGCACCATGCCAACTGCTTTTATTCCTCTTTAGTTTCTACTATAAAACTGCAAAAATGCTGCTATGGCAGGGGTAAGGAGTAGTTCTCAACTGGCCCAATTTGTAAATTGCTGGCAAATACAAGGCAGCCGCTCTCAATCCCGTCAGCGGCCCCCACAGCACAGCCTCCTTGCCAATTCACCCTGTCTAGCGGCCTACACCCAGGTGCTATGAAGGAATTCCAAAGCAGGGCCTTTTTCTTTTACAGTGGTATTTCTGCTGCCAAATGTGTTCCGCCTCCCTTTTTTTGTTGTGTTCCGTTTTGTTTTAAGGATACTGACCTCTGAGTTGAAGCTTTCACTGAATGCTAGTTGACAATTTTAATGGCTGGCAGAGAGCATGACGTCCTGAAGACATAAGCCACCAGCAACTTGAAAGCATTAATAAGTACGATTTCCCTGACAGCAAAATCTCCCCCAGAAATGAAAAGACGTCTGAAAAGTGGAAAAGACGGGGAGAAAGGGCAAAGGTGACTCTACTAAAAGCCACGGCTCTTCCTGTCCCATTAAAGTTACTTAACGCCATCATTAATTCTACTGAATGTAGGCAGTCAATGGCTTTGAGTGACAAGTTGAGGCGGCAGTGGTGACGGGCTCTCAGATTAGACCAGTGGCCGTTGCACCAACCCACCGTGTGCTTGGTTATCCACGGAGTCAGCGACTGGACTTTATCTACACCTCATGTCCACCAAAAACCATAGCCTGCATTTCAGTCCACAGAGGATTCGGATTTATTATTCTCAGCAATGCTATAGATGTGCTGTGTGGTCTGGGTTAGCCACAACACTGTTATCTTCCTATTTGCAATGTACAGAAAATAGCTGCCTGGAATTGTCTTACTGGTAAGAAACATGTCGCCTTTGCATGAAACCGCCTGTGTGAGTTTTCACTGACATTCATTTTTAACATCCTGCGGCTTTACGGAACTCAATTCTAATGACTGGATCTTGTCTTGACCTGTCTGTCTGTCTGTCTCGACCGACTAAACACGCGGTCAGTGGTCACAGCAGTCCTGGTGCAGGGCCAACAAGACCGCCAGGACTCTACCCCCACTTCACTTTTTCTCCCACCCCTGAGAGAACGTTGAATAGTCTTACTTGTATCTGATCTTTTCATCCATGTCTTGAGGTGGTTCTTCTATAATGAATGAGACTAAATCTTCGAGACATTCTGCTTTTAACAGAAACTCTATAAGCTTGCGATTCTGGGCCTTGCATTCCTGTAAAACATCTTCCTCGTCCATTAACTCCTTCAGTGTTACATCTTCTCTCTCTAGAAGTGTGTCTATGTGGGATGATGAGTGAAGATCGAACTTCCAAAACATGCTGCTCTAAACAAAAGCAGAGAGGGGGTTCATACAGCCTCAAGTCCACCTTTTAATTTCCCATAATGCAAATTAGTTTCTTTTATAGTCTAGAAAGACAACTTGGCCTACAGAAGCAAAATAAGTTTCATAGAAACTATACATTTTAATAAGCAAAATTAGGATTTTTTTTGCCATCTCAGCAAAAATGACAGCATATTTTTATTAATAATAAAAACAGTTTTGACTTGACAAGAGCTGAAAGAGAGAGGGAGCTGCTCCCACCAAGACAGGCGAGCCAGGAGTCGAGTGTATTCTCTGGGCCTAGGTTCCGGCGCTGTGCAGCTGTGGGACCCAAGGCACCAATGACAGCAAGGCAGAAGGAGAGCTCCATGGCATGCTGGCCTAAGATACTGAAAGGAGCCAAGGCCCTCTCCCCAGAGCTGGTACTCTGAACTTGAACTTCTAGCCTCCTAAACTGTGAAAGAATAAATTTGTTTGTTAAAAGTCAAAAGAAAGAGAGAGAGAGAGTTTTGACTTAAAAAGGCTCAAAACTGAAACTGGGGATTTTTGAACTGAGAAAGCTCAGGGAAATGGAGAGTCAGCCCCCTGTTGTGGGGAGAAGAACCCATCCTCACACAGAACTAGTCACCTTCTTGATATGTAACCCCAGCAGCCTATGAGAAGGAACGAGCCCTAAGTGTCAGGCCCTCCTCAGGACACCCAGGAAGGACACCAATCCTGCCGCAGACCAGCAGCCAGGAACTCCGACAGCACTTTGACTCGTAACTGCAAGTCTGAAAGCTGTAGAACAGGAAAACCTCTCCGACTCCCAACTAGAGAGATCACCTCTCCTCCGTTACAAGGAGAAGCATTTGAGAGTTAAAACATAAATTACTCCACAATGCCACATATACAAGGCGCTGCAAAACTTCAAAGACGACAGAATTTTCCCACAATCTCGTTGAGCCCTCTTGAATACCCTTTCCCTCCTCCCTCAACAATGAAAACAAAGTTTTCTTCCAGTTACAACTACAGAAGGTTATTTGTTACAGCTTAGGAGGAAGAAGCAGGGCTCAGCACATGCTATGAAGAGACCATTCCAAAGGCCACTTCTGACCAATGACAAGAGGCTGGCAAGCTACAACCATTCCTCTGTCAAAGCCGCTCCTTTGCTGCCAACTCCCAGACCCATCACCCCACAATGGAAACCTAGACACCAGGTGCACTTCCAGCATCACTTAGGTCCGGTATTATCACTGTCACCAAACACAGTCGGGCAGCGTGTGCTTGTGGGGAAGCTGCACTGAAGAACCCAGGTCATCTGGAGGTGACTCCTCTCGGATTTTAGTTACTGAACATCCATTTCAAAGGCACTTTTAAAAACACAGATCAGAGAGGACAGTAGATTTTGATGCTTGAGGCCGTCCCACAGCAGGTTCCTGAGGCATGTCCACATCACACAGGTGTCAACGCAGGTTTAAGGAAGGAAAGAGACCTTATTAGGAGACAATCTGGGTAAGAAGAGAACCACATGTGAAGAATACCGTCCTATGCAATGAGTGGTAGACTAGACGTTGCTCCTGTTTAAAACATCTTCAAAACGCTTCCAAAGAAACAGAGGAGCCATGGTCAGGTTAACAACCAGCAATAGGAGGACCAAGATGTGTTTCAACATGAGAAACTCCACAGTCCCATGGAAGAAGGACCCTGTGTGGGGCTAACTGGGACAGCTCATAGAACGGGGACCCTGTGTGGGGCTAACTGGGACAGCTCATAGAACGGGGACCCTGTGTGGGGCTAACTGGGACAGCTCATAGAACGGGGACCCTGTGTGGGAGCCCTTTCTTTGCACATGACCAAAGAATGCAGCATGGCTCATAACTTTGCACCTGAAGCCCAGAAACCAGGGACATCATGAAAAGGCTCCAAGGTGAACTCCTTTGAGAGGAACTGCTGACTGTTCCATCACCAGATGAACAGGAAACTGCGAAGTGACAGGAAGAACCTCACAGAATTTATAGTCTAGAATCTTCTACTCACATAAAACTATTCACATTAAACAATTTTCTATCCGACAACACTTTCTATCCAAGTACGTGCACTATACTCTGCACAACCCTAACTCAACACCCTGCTCTCAGTCACAAGGAGTTTTTTCACCTAGGACCAGCTGGACTGAAAAGCCAAAGTGTATTGGAGTCCTTGTTCAAAATGTGTGAAGCATTTCAAGATGCAGACCCCAGAGCATTAAAGCTAAAGTGTTTCTCGGCTGCGCAGGCCCATGTCAGGACACCAACCCCGTCCTACACTAGAGCTCTTCTGAGTTCCAGAGACCAAGGTGAACACTCCACACCTGTACCATGGGAGCACAGACTGTTCCAACTTAACAGCTGCCATGACCTAAACACGCAAGGTACAAACAACAAATACAGACATAGGAGAAACCCCAGAAAACACACAGGAGAGACCTCAAAACTGCAAAATGTGCTATAAACACTTCACAGCTCTTCCAAGTGTGCTATGAAGAGAATGAATATCTGAAATAAAAAACTGTGCATGATCTTATACAAAAGCATGCAATAACACATTGCCCAAATTCACATTTTACAGCCCGCCTTCAAGGTCCCGTCTCTTACCACAACGACCACCACCACGGCGCTACGAGACCAGAGCTATGTCAGCCCACCTGTCATCCCAGCCGGCACTGCTGGCAAACCACACATAGTTGTAAATCTTCCCGTAGTCACATCAAACAGTAAAAAGAAGGCAGGGAATTAACTTTAATGATAGAGCTTATTTAACCCAACACACCCAAACACTATTTCAACCAGCAAGGCTTCTGAGGGGGTACTCTGGCTTAAAATGTTATGTGTCATTTACACCTACAGTCCGTCTTTTTGGACTGGACACTTCAAGTGCCCAGGGCTCTCATGTGGCCTACAGCTGCCACAATACACAGCACAGGTCTATGAAATTATCAGTATAAGTCCTTCTTTTGGTCCTAAAATCCCCCAACACCATCTCCACTCTCTTTTCTATTTTTCCAAAACAGCCTTTTTCAACACAAGAACCAATTTGGGATGGGTGGGAAGAGGTTACAGATTATGCTTCATTCAAGAAACTATACACTACATGTTATAACTTAGGCAGGCATTCTTCAACTCAAAACACAACCATCACAAGAAAACAACAAATGTTTTAGCCTCTAAAATCAATACATTCTTGTAGGAAGAGAAGAGATGCTGTCCAGTTTTCTTTCATCTTGAAATATCAAGCAGAGGGCTGGATCTTCTACCAGGGGGGCCACAGGTCTCTCATAACTAGTTTAGCTAGAACCCAACAGCCACTCCTTAGAAACCCTATACAGAGTTGCTCTAATTCGGAACTGACTCGACCTCACACAACAAGCCACATTTAAAAATAGGTGCATGTCCCTGTGAGTTTATTGCATTTTCTAAGTGGATTCAAAGGTATTATAAGAATGGGGAAATGCCCAGGTCAATCCAATATGCTGGAAGACGATGTCTGGCTAATGTTAAATGAAGTAGAAACCCCCGCTTGTCTTGGAGAAAACTGAGCCCGTGGCCACCCACACCCTTCCTGAGTGAGCCCAACAGCTCCCCACCTGGACTTTGTCAGACGCCGCCAGGTTCACGTCCCATGCTCTGGCCACGTAACAGAGCAGGCTGGATCAGTATATCTTGAGACTTCTCCCAGACTGGGACTCAGGGCCATGGGACGTGAACCTGGCGGCGTCTGACAAGGCCCAGGTGGGGAGCTGTTGGGCTCACTCAGGAAGGGTGTGGGTGGCCACTTACTGAGCCACTGCCAAGTCCCAGGAGAAAGGATCTACAAATAGGCGAATGCAGAGTCCTGATAAGGGAGGTCCCCTCCCAGTGTTTTGTATTAGCAATGAAGGCTCCCTCTTTAACAGTAAAGCTCGAAGCCCAATAAAACAGTTACAAGAGGAAGTACCATGGACCAAAAAGCAGAATGGGGACTTCGAAGGGAGCTCTTGCTGAGGCCTAAGGAACAAGATGGCACCCCACCGCAACAGTCCTAGTCAGACCAGAGGCCCAAGCGCCCAAGACCAGACCAGTTCAAACCAGTTTATACCTGTTACACAGAGGCAATCAATATGCTTGCAGAGGAGAGACCAACACGTAAGAGGACTTCAAAAGGTTCATAGAAAAATGGAATGTAAAGTTAAGGGATTTTCCCACAGACTTTCTGAAGGCCCTTGAGTACATGCAGAGCCTGTTTCATTGTACACGGAGACTTCAGAGAGTGGAAAGGAGAATACCACAGTAGAATTCTTCCATGAACTTTCTGAAGGCCCCTCGTATTTGCACTGCACCGGCTTCTTCTACCACACAGGTCTTTCTCTTTCCTAGTTGTAATTCATAGCTTGTGTGTCATCCCAGCTTTGCTCCCAGGTCTTTGTGGAGCACGAGGAGCCACGCAGGCGTGTCTGACCCACGGTCCCTAGGCTGAGAACCAACAGTCACAAGCACAGACAACATGAAGGTACACACTTGAGTCCTAGAAAAGGAGTGCAATGGAGGGGATCCGGATGGAACAGACTTGCCACTCACTCCCTGACTGTGTGGGACCAAGGCAGATGATGGAGGGCAGCGTGACCCAGACCAGGAAAGACGTCTGAGAGGAAGACCTAGAAGCTTCAGGGAGATGGTTCAGCGTGCTGCAGAAGCCTGATTGGGAGAAGCGCATGGGAGACTACCTAGAGAAAAGGGTCACCAAGTGGCTGACCTGAAGGGAGACCGGGGAGAGCAACCAAGAGGCGACAGCAGGCAGGCTGGAGAGAGACCTAGAGAGCTGCTGCTCTCTGTCCTCCGTGCAGACAACAGGAACGGAGTGGCTGAGGTAGCACAGGCTGAGCTAGTCCACTACAGTGTGACAAAACAAATGACAAGGTGAGCTGCTGACTGTACAGATGGACTAGAGAGGGATGACCAAGCCAGTAACTTGCAGAAAACAGTCAGACTCCACAACGGCCTCTGCTGTGAAAACCCCGATGCCCTGAAGAGATTTCACTCAACACTGCTGCCATCTTCCTCCAATTTCATCCATAGCTCCACCTCCTCAAAGCCTCATATTCACGTTTCCTAAACTCTGGTGTCAGATGATATGAACTCACAGCCTGCCTGTGGAAAACTGAGCGGCCTGGGAAATACAGGACCCCCCCAGAACACAAACACCTACATACATCCTGGGCTGAAGCCAGGTGGCTTGCAAAGAAGGAAGGGCAGATAGAGCAAGAAGCATCATCTTGTGCCCACCTGACAGCCGACCACCAACCAAGGGGAGTCCAGGTCCACTCTGTCAGCAACACAATCACGGCTGACCCAAGCCCTCCTTTCACAAACTTGAGTGCACAGGAATTTCTGTGCATGCTTCCCAGTTCAAACCACTTTAGCTCAAGGATCTGCAAAGCCGTTACTCACTCTAAAAACACACTTACACACACATACGAACTGGGAGACGGAGAAGAAAAAAGGGTGGCACAAAGTTGGGCCAGGAGCCTGGGGTCTTTCTGCGTGCATGTGGTGGGTGAGTACACGCATGTGGAGGGAGGGTGTGTGAACACGGGGAAGAGAGAATGATAAGTCAGTAAGTCAGGGCTTTCTGTCCCAAGCACAAACATGTCTCTGAATTTCTGAAACCCAGTCAACAAATCTGCATCAAACGTTGTAGGACCCCAAGAGTCAACAAATCCGCATCCAAAATCAGGAGAAGTGGCAGAGAATCAGCAAGCCAGGGCAAACAGGGCTGTTAGTAGCACAATGCACAATCCCACACAAGTGGTACGAGAACTGCAAAGCCCGACAAAGAGCGCTCCTAACTTGGGGACACACCAAGTGAACACAACTGTGGTCATTACACACAAAGGTCCCGGGGTGGCACTCTTGGTTGGGCCTAACCAGCAGCAGCACAGAAGCAAAGCCTGGCAATCTGGAGTGGAGTCCTACTCTGTATGAGATGGGCTTGCCGTGAGTCGGAGTCGGCCTGACATGTCCAAAAAGCAGGGGTGCTACAGCACATTTAAGGTTCCCCCATACTTCACACCATACACTAACACAAACGCAAATGTTAAACAGCCGCAGCATTCACCTGCGGAGAGAGCGGCTGGTGGGTCCAAACCACCGCCCTTTCAATTTGCTGCTGAGCTCAACCACTGTGCTTGTACTTCAAAGACAGTCTGTTGTAGGTCCAGGTTGCTGTGAATCGGAGCTGACTTGGTGACAGCGCGGCGAAGTTTATGTTCTGGGAAATCTTTTCCTCCTCCCTTTGTGGGGGCAAATAGGACTCTAGGGAGTGACTGATGGGTTTGAACCACTGATGTTGAGGTTAGTAGTCTAGTGCTTACCCGACAGTGCCACACCAGGACTCCAGATGGATTATACTTATGGTCTTATTTTGGCTCTCTTGTTCTTGTTTGAAATTTCTTCTGCTTCAGCCTGAACTTACACATGAACAGGTAATGAACTAGTCCACAGTCAGCCCTGGCCTTGTTGAGTCCGATGGTTGGGAGTGTGTGTGTCACACCCCCCCACCTCAGGCGAGGTTCATGTGTGTGGTTGCTGAAGTGTTTTTTATGAAGATGACTGCGCCACCTTCCTGTTGGTTGGTTATTTCCGAGGTAGTAGTTAGTCGTGTGATTTAATCAGTTCAGAATGGCCAGTGCCGGTTCATTTCAGCTCATTGATGCCTAGAATACTGATCTTTATGCATTTTATTGCATTTCTGATAACCTGAAGTTTTCATAGATTCATACTTCGTTTATATAAATGGGTGTTTACAGCTGTTGTCATTCTGAGTTGTACCCCATCAGCAAATGAAGGGCCTGAAGGCTTTGCTTCATCGACTGTGCTTGGAGTAGGCAGCTCTTCCTCAATTGTATTTTGCATGCCTTCCAACCCAAAGGGCAAATCTTCTGGCACTATAGCAGACAATGTTTTGCTATTATTTATAAAATTTTCAGCACCTAATCCCTCAGAAGTTGACTGTCTATAACTTTGTAGTCACACAGAGTGGAGCTTCCAGACTGAGATGCTGCCCAGCCCTGTGACAACTCCATCATCGTTCACGTCTGAGAGCACAATGTGAAGGCTACTGTGTCCATCCTTTCCTCATTTTTCACTGACCCTCTACATCACCAAACACAAGGCCTCTCCCTCCTCCTCAGGCATGTGCTCTCACATGAGGGCTGACAAAGACCCAGGGCCCAGCTCGCTGTGGAAAGGTCTGCCATCAGAGATACACAAAGTATCTTACACTTTCCCAGAGATCTTTCTCTGTGTTAAACAAACCAAGTAAAAATGGTATCAAAGGGGATTGTAACCATGGCAATGAATATAAAACTAATGTTCTCCCATGTAAACGATCACATAATTCACAATAAAATATTAAAAAAAAAAAAAAAAGGTATCAATGTTCTCAAGAGCAATTTCAGAAAACAACATTGTCAGATGCTGAAGTCCAAATGAATGATTCACACTTTTTTAGGAAGCTACTACAAGATGAAGATGTGCTTCACCAAAACAGGGCAACAAACCACGAAAAGGGTGAACCCAGAACAACATGAAACCAGGAGTCCAGCACAGCTGAGTAGCAGAGATGCCCCCCAGATGAATGATGAGGGAACTTCCCTAGAGCAACCAGTCCAAAGACAGACCCCAGACCATGCACTCTACAAAGGACATGTCCAAGGGGACAAAGCTAACAGACTGCCTGGTGAATCTAATCAGGCTAGTAATAATTTTGCAAGTCAGTCAGAGATTTAGGGAATAATTAATAGAAAAACAGAAAAGGCAATTATTAACTCCAGGGAAATTAAAATGTTATACAAAAGAATGCAAGCACAGTAAAGGCTGCATTACTGACTTAGCACTAAGCAAAATATACTACCTTTAATAAAATGACTTTAGCCAAAAGGTCTGCTGTAGTGAGACTGGAAGATGGGAGAGGGCAAGAAGTCGGTGTCTGAGCTAAACGTCACCTCCACTGCCTATCACTTAGAATGAAGGGAACAAAGGAAAGCAAATGATGGAGAGAGGTGGGTCAGGGCACAAAAGCCTGGAGCAGATGGAATGACTACAATTTTGCCTTTATCTAGAACAGTATGGGAGTCCTAGGGTGGTGCTGTAGGGTAAGCACTGGATTGCTAACTAAAGTCAGTGGTTCAAGTCCATCAGCTGCTCCTTGGAAGCCCTATTGTACACGGTTCACTATGAGTTGGAACTGACTCAATGGCACTTAACACCATAACAGCATGACAAAGTAGAAAATTAAGAAAAAGGAAACACAGCAGCCCTCAGTGACCATATACACGCTCAGGACAATGTGAAACATGAAGAAGCTGCTAGCTCCCAGTGCTAGGGGAGCCTATAGGTGCCTCTGTGCACTTTCAATTCCTGTGTTCAGAAATTCAACCAAACCATCCAGCAACACGAACTCAATCATGCCTTTTCATGTTTAGACAAAACCATCAGCCCACACTCTCTGCCCTCTATGTGTGAGCCAGCTGGAAACCTGGGGTGGCTGGAGACACAGTCTTGGGTCAGTGGTGGTGGCTGAGGGCACAGTCCTGGAACTATGGTGCAATGGGCAGAAAGCCTCAGAACCCATCTAGGTGGGTATCTGGAAGCAAGGTGTCCGTATTTCAGAAGAAACACGAAATAAGACATTTTCCCAACAAAAGCCTTTTAAATACGATGCCAGGCAGCCCTCCTTGCACTGTGTGTTGGTCTTCATCAGTCACCTACACCTACTGTACATGCAGCCTTTAGGTCACTGAAATAGGCTTTACTGGTCTTTGTTGTTGTAAAGTGCCATCGCATCAATTCTGACTCACAGTGACCTTGTATAGGGTTTCCAAGGAACAGTTGGGTTTGCACTACAGATTCGACCTAAAGGCTTACTTAAACTTATAGACACACTTAAGAACAGACCGCATGCACAACCCGGGGGAGGAGGGTGCCCTGCCTGTAACTTGGCTCCACCGACTTGATTATCCAACACAGAGGTCAGAAAACTACGGAATCCACAGCCTAATCTGGTTCCCTGCCCATTTCTACAGAGTCCACAAGCAGAGGAGGGTTCTGCCATTTTTAAATGGTTGGGGAGAAAAAGGGACAATGTTTTGTGGTCATGAAAAGTCTAAGAGGAGGAACAAACAAGATGGCGGATCCGGTGGACGTGCAGTAAAGGAGCTCCGCCAACAACAACACAGAATACCCGACCAAGCAGGCTCAGGGGCTGGTCCCAGAACTCTGAACCACATATAAAGGAATATTTAGAAGGTTGGAAGGCTCACAGCTGGGGAATTTGTGGCAGAAGCAATAAATCT